>NC_056727.1:107291094-107318594 GCF_019279795.1 Protopterus annectens | reverse complement strand
AAGTTCCTTCCTACCATCTGCATGTAATTCTAGAATCCACTTCATCAGATGAATCCATGATTTTATACAGCAACTGCAATGGCTGACTGGTTGGATTTACTTCTTTTGTTACTAACACTAACAAGTTTATAATAAGTATTGGATGATATATCGGATGGCATATCTTTTTATAAGATGCTGTTTTGCAGATTCAGTCTTGTTAGCTTGTTCTGAAAATGGTTGAAAGAAAATGTTTAGATAGTAAACAGCTTCACAAATTACTGCTTAGACTACAGTGGCAGCATTGTATGACCGACATGCTTTTTGTTCATGCTAAAGTGTAGTTTTGCCATAAATAAAAAAATGACATACTGGAATTACTACAGTATATAGTTGAACAAGGGGAAACCTGTGGATATCATTTATATGGACTTCCTCAAGACTGATGACAACATTCTTCAGAGGAGATTAATAGTTATTTTAAATGGTGTGGGATAGGGTCTGTAATAGTGAGATGGGCAGGGAAATGGACGAGTAGCTGGAAATAGAGAGTGGAAGACAGCAGGTAGCTGTGTGGAGGAAAATCATTAACCAGCAGGGTGTGAGCAGAGTTCAAGGAGTGGTCCTCTTTAGAAATGTTGTGTCAAATATTAGTGGAGTTAGAAAGTAGGAGCCACCTGTTTTGTGATGATAACAAGACTTATGTAATGATCATAAGTAGATGGGTCATTTCCAGTAAGGCCTGATGTGATTTCTCAGGTATGAAATAGGTAGTGGCTGGGATTTAAAGTTGAACAGTTCAAGGCTGTACAGTTGGAGTAGTATACACATTAGGATGGATAGCCTTATGGAGGACAGATGAAGAAAATAATCTTGGGTTTACCATCACCCCTAATTTGGATGAAGCAGTACAGTGTTACAGGCAATGCTGAAGTGTGGGGTACAGAGAAAGGGGTGTACAGGACACTGATAAAGTTGCATCAGGGACACTGAATTCATGTCTTTTGCTTTTACGGAAAAAAAAAAGATTAAGTTGGAAGAAAACTTGTAATGTGAAGTCTTGCAGTGTTGAGTTACTGAATTGTTGTTAGGAATTGAGGGGCTTGTATATGAGGAAAGTCTAAAGACCCAAGTATGTACATACTGGAAATGTGCATGTGGCACCTGTGTATACCACTGACCTATACAGTACTGTGAGAATGGAAGTGAAAATGATGGATGGGGACAAGGGGTCATTTGTGGCAACTGGAGTGGGTGAATACCACAGGGAGAATGATGGGATTCTGGGTCACCCTTTGTGAGCTACAGTGGGGTTCAGGAACTTAATGGAATAAATGGAAGCTGCGACTGGATAGTAGGTATAAGCTCAAAGTTCAAGTTACAGCATTTATGTGGACTGAATATGACAAACATAATTTTTTATCATTGTCTTTATGTTTTGTATATATTCTTCAACATCTACAGATGCAAAATACATTAAAGTAAGTTAGCAATGTGGTTCTGGAATGCAGTATAGTTACATTTTTCAGTTTGGGAATTATTCAGTTATTTCAAACTGTACTGTGATGAAATTTCAGCGGTTAAAGACATTTCAAGGAATGACCTTGTGAAGTGCCTGTGAGAATTACAGTTATAAAATGATTTTACAGCTTTAGACTATTGTGAATGTGCTTGAAATGCTTCATTTTCACAACAATGTTAGATAACTTGATCCATAGTTTTCAGTCTCTTTTTTCCTATAATCAGGTTCAAAACCAAGTGTAATGAGGGATAGACCCAAAATTAGGAACACTTTACTATTGCTTTAGAATGTTGATAGAATAAGGTGATTCGTATTAATGCACTTTTTTCCTGGATAATAAATGGTAATATCTGTCACTGTATAGTGAGTGCAGTCTTCCCTGGCTTATCACAAAGTCACATATTTTATGAGGGACAGACCAAAACTGTGAGGTAAAAATCAGTAATATCTCTGAAAATGTGGGACATTTGAGAGATACACGTCTTGATCTTTGTTAACTTACTTGTAGCATGTAATCACTGAAATTTGTGAGCAACATAACTGATCAGAAATAAGGTTGCTCCCTGTACTGCATAAACAAAGCCTTCTTTTTGGCCCCTAAAAATATCTTAAGTTATGACAGAGTAAATAAATATTAAATGCTATTTTCCTTTTCCTCACAAATTTGCATACATATATCAGATTAGAAACATTAATTATTGCTGTCTTTTTATTCTAACTGTTATTTAGTTGTTGAAATGTCTTTCCACTACATTTTTGTCTTGATAAGGCAAATGTTTTCATTATGTTTTGAAAAACAATGCAGGTTCTAGACATGTGATAACTGTTGCTGCCTGAGTATGTTTAGAACTTTATAATGAAACTGGGCAGGCTTTTGGCTTCACACATGTACATAGAAGCATGTTGCAAGCTTTCTATACTTTGAAACTATGGTATACAGATTAAAAAATAGGAAGGAATAGGTAGCATATATCATCTAATAAAAAGGAAATGTGAAACTCCTTGGTTGAAAATTGCAGAATCTGATTGATCAGGCACTTTCTGAATCATATAAATCTGCCACTTGACTGAGACAGCTCCCTTGTCTATCATGCATGTGAGAAGGTGTACATATGTGAATATACACACATCCACATACATGTGCACACGTGTTCGCAGGCACACACATGCTAACACACAGACACACACACACACACACACACACACACACACACACACACACACACACACACACACACACTTAAGGTCAATTATAGCATTGCAAATTCTCCTATCTACATACCTTTGGGAGATAGGAGAAAATTAGATATTGTAAGAAAAATGCAGTTTGGAATGTTAAAGTTTGCCCTGTGCATGTGTCTTTATATGTACACTGCCAAATTTTCAAATGTTTTGCACTTTTTCTGCCCATTCATTCCAAGGATGCACCCTGTAACACATTTCTGCTCAGTGTTTTCTTCATGCTGAAACACCTTACATGAATTATTGTATAATCATGTACTGAAAATATGAATTTTACACTCCACAGCTACAGCCTAATACCTGTAAATGTGTCCCATTTCTACTATTTTGAAAATGTGTATGCTGCTGCATTCAAAAATGTCCCTCAAATGTTCCTGTTTCACCTCATATCGCCCACTCATCAGTCATATTATAAAGCTGTGAGAGTGAGTCTTGGGTACACTTTTGCATGACCTGTACATTCAGAAAATGCACATTGCTAATACAGTACATTCTTCTCAACCCATTAGAGCAAGAAATCTGGACCGAGACAAAAATAATGGGGGGACAAAGTCCAAAAATATGGACATATTTTAAATATTGCTGTTACATAGGTTCATTGGTGTTTACTAGGCTAATGACCACAAGAGCCTTTTTATGCTTAATCGTACATCACAAATCTCTGACAAGTTCTTGTACCTTAGATAAGTGTAAGGAGGGGCTCGGGTGGTGAACCATTTACAAGCTAGCCATGTCCATTAGAATTGTAGGTACCAAAACAGGGATGAGTTTCCTGTACCCCATCCAGTTGCCCAAGTTACACTTGAATTGGGTTAGGGAGGAACTCTGCTTCACATGGATGGAAAGCATCTTAGAAACTTGCTAGAATAACAGTATTTGTGTTAACATGCATTTTTTGAAGTAAATGAAGTCTAAAACTCAAATGTTTGTAATTATTTAATTACTTCAATTCTCAGTGATTTGCCAGAAACCACTAACTTTATGAGGGTTGAGGAACAGGCCAAAAACATGGGGCAAAAATCTGGACATTCAGCAAAAGTCTGAACAGTTGAGAGCTATGATCCAGTATGAAATTTCATATCACCCTACAGAGCAGATCTGTTCCACTCCCAGATTCTTCCACTGTATGATGTGAAATGTCACAAACTGCTGCACTCCAATTAAAATAATTCAGCCATGCATGTATTAACAATATGGTATGTCATGAGTTTGCTATAATGATGTTCTTTTTAAACAGCACCTGGAATATATGCCTCAAGTTTTATTACCTCCACAGACTGATTAACCCGAACATTAACATAACATATGGATTGTCTTATTGTAATTATTACAAATGAGTTTATTTTATTTCAGTTTTCTAATGTTATGTTTTACTCATAGTGCCTAGTAAATGCTTGACAAGCATTGTGACAGTGTGAGGTATTGCCATCTATGCCAGGGAGAATAGGGCAGTGCATGTGTAATGTATTTGCTGGAGTTTTGTAAATGATTTTGTGTCAATTGACTATCACACTGACTTGTACATGTGCTTGTGTTAAAAAGTATTAACAATGTTATTATAACTGATTACATGTTTATGTTTAAACAAAGAATTTGAGAGGGGAAGAGTAGAAGTTTTTGAAATTGTTCTATAATTTTCAAATACTGCGACAGATCTTAGCAAAGCTTTGAATGTGTATTGTACCAGAGTCAGTTGATTAAATGTGATGTCATTCTATAACCAGCACTGAGAGGATGGAACTCTTACTGCAGCTTGTTTTGTAGGTCTATAGGATGATACTCGGCTGTTGGCCCAGAGGCCCTTATAAGCCTAGCCAAGAATTTTACCCATGTTCCCACCAAGTCAGCACCTGTTTTGCTTTGTTTTCTCTGAAACCTGATATAAAAATCTATGACAGTCAGTTCAGTTCAGTTAATTGGAAGCTCATCACCTAGGCTTGTGGAAGTAAGCATCTCAGCATCCTATCTTGTCTTGCTGTATTAATTAAATTAGCTAGGGAACAGTTATTCTTTAGACAGTCAGGAAATACAGTGAGATCAGTTTAGCAGTGTTTTTCTACATTTGTTTGAATCAGTCCAACTGTGTTATTTTTATTTCTTCTGTGATTGAATCTCTGATGTTTATTGTACTTTGATATTAGTATTCTCGTGTTTTTATTTTATTATTTATTATTAAATATGTTATACCTTTTGTGACGACTGTGCCCTGGCCCAGCAATCAAGGAGCCTCAATCCTCACCACTAACACCAGGGAAATATAATAATAATATATTTTCCTCTCATATAAGGGGAAAGGATAACAAATACACACAGTAAAGTACAATTTCCCTTAAGTGCACACAGAGATCACAGTCAGTCTGGGGCTGGTTGCACCCTTGCTCTCCAGGTCCCCAATAAGACTCCCCACTGGCACAGCTATAGGGTCCAGATCTCAGCCTAGCTGGCAAGCTAACCTTCAGTACCCTCTCTTTCCCACCAGTGTTTCATGTCCCTGCCCAGGTAGCTGACACACCACACACACTCTTTGAGATAAGTATTTATACAACTTCACAGACACTCCTGGGAAAGGCTGACACAGATTCTCCAGCTGTGCCCCTTTACCCAGACTATACATTAGTAATTTCTGCCACCACCAGCTAATACTTATCAGCTACCCAAAGGCCCTTAAAGGGTGTCCAATTTACTGTGCAATATTATTATCCAATTGGTAATGTAACTAATCAGTCTAAGGTTTATTGGAAGGGCTTATTACAATAAACTATAAATATGCAATGTACTCTAGAGCTTACTTATCTCTACACAAAGCAGCCACAGGTAAAATGTTTTAAAATATTTAATAATAAATAATTAAAAACACAAAAAAATACTACTACACCTCAGTGATATCTAAGAGTTCAGAGATCACACAGAAACTTAAAACAATATAGTAGGAAAGTTCTGATATAACAGAAAAACACTTATCTAACTTTCTTCTAGGTTCCTAGCTATACTACAAGAAAACATACTTCTAAGACACTACTTACAGAAGGCAACAGGCAGCGTGCTGATAAGTTGGATATCAAGATCAAAATGCTTACAGTCTCTCACTGAACAATAGTTTTCAAACTCACTAACAGCTCTGCTAGGCCCTCCCAAATTATATCATTTTGACACTTAGGTTTTCCCAGTATACACATTACATCATTTTGACACTTAGTCTGGAGTTCCCAGGCCAACAGGCTGCATTATTTTACAATCTAACACCTGCTCAGGAAACTACAACAATAAAATACATTTCACATGTACATCCTAGTAATTATTCCTTAAGTTAAAACAATAGAAAGAATGTGTTCAGCCAGCCACTTCAGCACCAATATCTGCATCAAAAGGGTATACAAGAAATAATTTTAACTTCAAAAGAACAGATGTGAAATGCTTGGCTTAGTTTTCCTTACAGCAGGTGGCAATGTTGCTACAATCTTCAAGTTCACATTTTACAGTGTTTTTCTTTTATTTAAGAAACAAGGCTGTATTTTACATTTATATTCACAAATGATAGAATTATGTATCAAATTCTATTTGACTAGGCTGGCAGCCTTTGCCCATCTTCCCCCAATCTGCACACCTTTCATTATGGCTGGTCTTTTAGAGAATACGTTTAACATCTTGAGAGTATCTATGCTTATTTTAGTGATGTCTTGGCCACTTCAAAAAGCCTGGCTGCTTTGGTTACACTCTACCATTTATGTTAGTATTGATTTCACTCAGTGTAATTAGATACCCTTGTAAGAGCCTGACAGTGGCTGACTGGTGGCAGCAAGGCTACCTTATAGTCTAGGCAGAAAGGGGATAGCTAGTAAATCTGTACCAGCCTTTCCCAGGAGTGAGTGAGTGAGTGTGTGTGTGTGTGTGTGTGTGTGTGTGTGTGTGTGTGTGTGTGTGTGTGTGTGTGTGTGTGTGAAAATCAAATACCCAGGTGTGGGTGTATAAGCTACTTGGAACTGGGATACAGTGCTCCAAAGTGAGTATTGTTTGGGATCTGGAGAGACAGAAAGTCCAGTCCCAGTGGAGTGTGTGCTGCATTTGAAAATACGGTGTAAATTCATTCCGGTGTTAGCTTTGCGGATTGAGGCTCCTTGATTACTGGCCTGGGGTAAAGAGAAGCTGTCACATATTGGTGTCAGAGTGGTGGGTTGACTGTTGCTGCATTAAAACAGAAGTTGCTGCTGGTTGCTGGTGTATTTCATGTTTTTCTTCAATTTGGTGGGATATTAATTGAACTTCAGTAGCCTGTAGGCAGTTTTCACTGAAGGCGTTTGTGCACTCTCATCAGCCACAAGGTAAACATTCAGAGTTCATTTTCACAGCAGTTTTATTTATTTTTGTTAGTTTAGTTTAGTTAGGGGAAGCAGGCAAAGATGTCAGCAGAGGATTATGGTTAGCTGACAAAGAACCAGTTGGCCAAGGTGTGCGAAGCCAAAGGATTGGTGCATGCTGACCGGACTAAAGAGGACATGATTTCCGCCTTAATTGCAGCCGCACCATGGACCAGTAACCAGGAGGACAGCCAGTCTGGTGTTGAAGATGTGCAGTCTTCAAAGGCAGGACAGTTCAGCTTTTCCTCAGAGGATTTAAAAATCTGCCTGGAGACCAAACAGAGACTGCGGCATTTAGCAACTGAAGAGAAGGTGCGACATTTGGAGGCTGAAGAAAAGGAGAAATAGCGTCAGCATGAGGGAGAAATGCTGACCCTTTGTCAGGGTCATGGAGGTAATGGGGAAGGGAATAACCGGACCTCAGAAGCAATAAAGGTCAGTAAATTTCTTCCACAATTTGCAGAGGGGGATGACTTTAATAGTTTTATGCATTTGGGTAGGGTGAAAGTGCTTGTGTACTAAGATTTACTACAATAAATTAACTTTTAGCCATTCTCGGTGTGCCTAGACTGTTTCTTTTCCATTTGTGGTTCTTGGCATTTTCAGTCTCCATCCTACTTTGGTTATAGATTTATTCATATATTTGAAAGAGTATATAAACAGTGTGATGTTGAGCAAAAGCTCTGGGTACAATTCCTGACTCTCTTTCTCCATGGTAAAGCTGTAACTGCTGTTTCTAAATTGTCTGATACTGATTGTTTAAACAATAATAGAGTGAAACAATTTTTATTGAACTGTTATAAGTTAACATCTGAAGCTTACAGGAAAAAGTTTTGTGAGCATAGATGCAAGGCAAATGAAAGTGTATGTGATTATATTGCTGACTTAAACACTTATTTTCATTGGTGGGTTAGTGGGTGTCAGGTCATCACTTTTGAAAGGCTAGCAGACCTTCTGGTAAGGGACCAAACCCTTAATACTTTGCCTGAGGATATGATAATCTGGTTGGCAGACTGCTAGTGTAACTCTGCAGATGAGCTGGGGAGAAAAGGGGATCTCTACTTAGCAAGCAGGACATCACTGCACATGAAGAGGATACTCTGTGCTGCACAGGGATATAAGGGAACCCATGGTGGGCAGCCTAAGTCACCCCAACAGAGTCTTCCAGTAACAGGTGAAGCCACTAGTTCAAGTACACAACCAGTGTCAGGGGTGACATGTTTTAAATATAACCAGATGGGTCATGTAGCATACAAATGTCCACTGAAGCAAGGTGGAGAACAAAAGATGGAGTCAGCAAGTGGGAATAGCAGCATGCCATTAGTAAGTTGTCTGGAGACAGCAGGGGTACCAAACTATCACCAGTGTTTGTGTCCTATCTTAGTGGATGGAAGACAGGCCACTGCTAAGAGAGACGCAGCCTGTGACATAACCATTGTGAAGTCTGCAGTGGATTAAGAGGAGCGGTACTTACTTAGGCAGTCCACTCCAACCAGAGCTTTAGGAGGGATCCCATTCCAAATACCTTTGGCGAGGGTTCACCTTGACTGGGAAAGTGGAAAAGGAAGCAAACAGGTAGCTGTGTTTGAGTATATTCCTGCAGATGTCATGATAGAGAATGATTTTGATAATGCATACCTTGTGCGCATGCAGTTACATGCACTCAGACTTGGAGACAGGCATGTAGATCTGGTAGGCTGGGGGAGATGCAGACAGACCCCACACCTTAAGCTGGGGCTCGTGATGTGGCTATTTCAGGGAGGGAGTTACCCTGTAACAGTGAACCTGAAAGTGAGCCACAGCTGCTGGTAGGTACCGATGTTCTAGTGGACAGGGTGACTGCAAAGACAGAAGTGAGTGTTAGCATCAAGGCTAATAGTGAGGCACAGATATCAGAAGATACTAGGCTTGTTGTGGAAGGGGAGCTGGAAGGAGTCACAAAAGTATTGTTGAGACAGGCTCAGTTTTCGGACCCTTCCTAATGAGTCTTGATGGAAGTAGTTAAGGAGGCACCTGATGCTCAAGGAAAAGAGGAGTCTGTATACTGGAAGAAAGGGTTACTGAATAGAGAGTGGACCCCTGAGAGAGGGTTAGAGGGTGAGGTAATACAGAAGTTGGTAGTGCCCAGAGCCTATCATCTGGCACATCTAGCCATAGCTCATGACATTGCTTTTGCAGGTTTTATGGGCATAAAGCATACCTAGAGATGTATTATGCAGAACTTTATTGGCCTGGGATTGCAAGGGATGTAACAAGGTACTGTAGGACCTGTGAGCAGTGCCAAAAGGTAGGCAAGGCAGAGGACAAGGTCAAAGCCCCATTGATCCCTTTGCCTATGGTTGATGAGCCATTTTAGAGGGTAGCTATGGATATTGTAGGGCCACTGAGTACCCCAAGTTCCACAGGGAAGAAGTATATCCTGGAAGTAGTAGATTATGCTGCTAGATACCCTGAGACGGTGGCTCTGACCTCCATTGATATAGAGAAGGTGGCAAATGCTTTGTTAGAGATCTTCAGCAGGGTAGGTTTCCTGAGAGAAATACTAACTGACAGAGGTGGCAATTGCATGTCAGACTTGCTGGCTTGTCTGTGGAAGCTTTGTAGGGTGAAGCACCTACAAACCACCCCTACCATCCCCAGACTAATGGCCTTGTGGAGATGTTAATCTCTACACTAAAGACCATGCCATGGACATTTGCAGACCAGTTTAAGAGAGAGAGGAACAGATATTTGTCACATTTATTGTTTGCATACAGAGAGGTACCCCAGTAATCCACAGGTTTTTCACCCTTTGAGTTGCTCTATGGGCATAGGGTGAGGGGGCCTTTAGATTTGATTCTTGATGAGTGGGAGGGTGAATGCGAATTTCACAAGGAATCTGTTATGGCATATGTAGTAAACCTCAGGACAAAGTTTAGGGAGTTCATGGGCTTGGCCCAAGAGAACCTGGCAGGAGCCCAACAACAGAAAAAGTTTTGTTATGATAGCAATGGTTGAGCCCGAGAGTATGCTGTGGGCCAGCAGGTTATAGTGCTCATTCCTGTCAGACATAATAAGCTGCAGGCAGCTTAGGAGGGACCCTTCAAAGTGCAAAGAAAGGGCATTGATGTTAATTACTTGGTCAACCTGCTAGGCAGGAGGCAGGTCACAAATTATACCATGTTAACATGATGAAGCCTTACCATGACAGGTAGGCCCAGGTGATGAGTATTTGCAGTGGATGGCAGGAGGAGTCTGAGGGGGATCTGGTGACTAATTTCCTCAGTGAGGCCTGGACTGACATCTCTGTGGAAAGGGTAGCAATATCCCAATGACTATCCCCTACCCAGGTCTGAGAAATCCAATTAGTGTTGCAGGAGTTTGGAGCCATGTTCATTGGGTAACCTGAGTGCACTTACCTGGTGCAGCACCATGTGGATACAGGACCCCAAAGGCCTATCAGGCAGGCCCCTTATAGGGTGCCTTAGTGAGTAAGACAGACTGTGAGGGAGGAAATACAGGAAATGTTGGAAATGGGGTAATCCAGGAGTCCAGCAGTCCCTGGGCCTCCACAGTGTTGCTGGTACCAAAGAAAGATGGTAGCATCAGTTTCTGTGTGGACTACAGAAAACTAAACAATCGCATAGAGTCACATGCTTTCCCCATGCCTTGGACAGATGAAGCCTTAGAGCAGCTGGATGGGGCTAAGTATCTGACCACTACTGATCTGACCAAGGGCTACTGGCAGGTGCCCTTTCCTTCCATCACTAGAGAAAGGTCAACCTTTCTGACTCTTTTCAGATTATATGAATTCACAAAGATGCCCCTTGAGAAGAAAAATGCCCCAGCAACCTTCCAGAGGCTGGTAGATCATATCCTAGCAGGAACAGGAGATTATGTCCTTGCTTACCTGGATGATATTACCATCTACAGCCATTCCTGGCTAGAGCACCTTCAGCATGTTAGGGAGTTCCTGGGTAGACTGAAAAGGGCAGGGTTGACTATTAAGCCCAGTAAGTGTCAGGTGGGTATGGCAGAGGTCTCCTAACGGGACATAGAGTGGAGAGTGGTAAAATTAGGCCAGAACCTGCTAAAGTGGAATCTGTTCAAGCATGGCCTGCCCCTTTTACCAAAAAGCTGGTGAGGGCATTCTTGGGGACAGCAGAGTACTGTAGAAAAGTTTGTTCCCAATTATAGTACAATTGGTGCTTCCTGAACAGGTCTGACAAGGAAAAACAGGCCAGATAAGGTTGTGTGGACCCCAGCCTGCAAGCAGACATTCCAAAAGTTTAAAGGAGTTTTGGGAGGACCCCTGTGTTAGCCAGTCCAGATTACAGCAAAAAATTTGTTTTGCAGGTGGATGCTTTAAATCATGGAGTGGGGGCTGTACTCAGTCAAGTTTCCTCACAGAGGGAAGAGCACCCAGTTGTATGTCTCAGCTGTAGACTGCAACCCAGGGAGGAATGTTTTGCAGATATAGAAAAAGAATGTCTAGCAATATTATGGGCACTGCAGAAACTTCAGCCATATCTGTACAGAAGGAAATTCACTGTAGTTACAAACCTCAATCCCTTAACATGGCTACATAGAGTCAGTCAAGAAAATGCCAAGTCATTAAGGTGGAGCCTAGGGATTTGGGCATATGACATGACAGTACTGCCCCATAGTGGGGTTAGCAATGCCAATGCAGATGACCCTCAAGATGGGCCTGTCTGGGAACACAATAACCCATACCCTATTTCTCTCAAGCAACATTTTTCCAGAGTCACTTGAAAAACTAGCTTGAGTCTTCAAAGTGGGGAGAGTTGTGATGATGTGAGGTATTGCCATCTATGCCAGGGAGACTAGGGCAGTGCATGTGTAACATATGCCAACATAGTTAGCTGGAGTTTTGTAAATGATTTTGTGTTATTTGATTATCACACTGACTTGTACAGATGCTCATGTTAAAAATATTTCCACACTGTTGTTATAACTGATTAAATGTTTATGTTTAAACAGTTCTGGAAGGGAAGAGTAGAGGTTTTTGAAATTGTTCTACAATTTGCAAATACTGCAACAGATCTTAGCAAAGTTTTGAATGTGTACTTTTCCAGAGTCAGGTGATCAAACTCTCACTGTAGCTTGTTTTTTTTTTTTTTTTTTTTTTTTTTGGAACTTGATATAAAAAGCTATGACAGTCAGATGAGTCAGTTAGTTGAGTTCAATTCAGTTAGTTAGAGGCTCATCACCTTGCCTTGTGGAAGTAAGCATCTCAGCATCCTATATTGCCTTGCTGCATTAATTAAGTTAGCTAGGAAGCAGTTATTCTTTAGACAGTCAGGGAATACAGTGAGCTTAGTTTAGTAGTGTTTTTCTGCATCTGTTTGAATCTGTCCAATGGTGTTATTGTTATTTCACCTGTGATTGAAACTCTGATGTTTTTTGTACTTTGCTATTTAGTATTGTCATGTTTTCTATTTTATTTTTTCGGTACTTACGTATTATCGCAACCACATTCCAAACATCTCATGGAGATGCAGTGCTGATAAACTGCAATGAGCAGGTCACAGATAATGTAACTACCTAAACTGGTAGTATTAAAGACAGTGAAACTGAAGTGATTTCTTATATGTGAGTACCGTTTTTTTTCAGAGAGATATTTAATATCTGTCCATTTTTTGGCTTTGTTCAGTTTTTTTGTGCTAAGAAGTTGAGGGGTATGAGCTATCCATTATTTTTTTGAATGTCACTAAGGCCCCACAGACCAATTACACTGATTTCCTATTCCCATACTACCATTTGTTGATGATGTCTCCAAGTATCGGAAAATGAACAACAGTACTTATCCCTTCAATTTTACTGTCTTTAATACACCATTTTGTGAGGGACAGTGACAGTCAGATAATGAGCATCTGCACCATCCCATCTTGTCCTGCATCGGAGATTCATTTTGCACATTACATAAGGATTACAAACTGTAATGACTAGAAATGGCGCTTAAAAAATCAATGTCATAATTTAATCTCATGAAAACGGAAATTTGTTTGTGTGATCCGTAAACCAGTGTCCCATCACCAACATTACTGTAATTTTTATTAGCAGCTTATACTTAAGCAGATACACAGTGTCTGCTATATAAAGGAAGAATGTCTGGTTGTTATGTAAGCCACAAACCATCTTTCATAAAATTTAAGTAATTGCAGCACACCAGCAATATTTTAGCTGTAAACATAAGGCAGGAGCCTTTTTTGTTGTTTTACAGTGCTGCCAAGAATGGGTGGTTCCGATAACATAGTTAAAGTGCTGGTGAGAATGCGTGGTTGCGATAATACGTAAGTACCATTATTCATTATACTGAACATTTTTATATCTTTCATTGTGGCTGGTCTTTTAGAGAATACTTTTAATGCCTTGAGAGTATCTGTGCTTATTTTATTGATGCCTTTGCCACTCTGAATACCCTGACTGCTTTGGTTACACTCTTCCATTTATGTTAGTATTGATTTTACTCAGTATAATTGGATACGCTTTTATGAGTCTGACAGTGGTTGGTGGCAGCGAGGTTACTTTATAGTCTGGGCAGAAGAGGTACAATTAATAAATCTGTACCAGCCTTTCCCAAGAGTGTGTGTGTGTGTGTGTGTGTGTGTGTGTGTGTGTGTTTGTGTATGAAAATCAAATACCTAGATGTGGGTTTGTCAGCTACTTGGAACTGGGCCACCATGCTCCAAAGTGAGTCTTGCTTCAGATCTGGAGAGACAGAGTCCAGTCCCAGTGGAGTGTGTTCCCTGTATGCTGTTAGGGAAAATTGTTTTTGATGCAGACTGCTGCATTTGAAAATACTGTGTAAATTCATTCCTGGTTTTAGTGACCATCTCTCACTGGTGTTAGTGGTGAGGATTGAGGCTGCTTGATTACTGGCTTGGGGTAAAGAGAGGCTGTCACGAACATTTTCAAATGATTAACAAGAAATGCATAGATGATTGACATAAAATATCACATAACAGATTTGTGACATCAGCATGGAAGAAAATAATAACGATAACATCTGGACGTTCAGTTATTTTTTACCTTGAATAATTTGCTTCTTTTATTCTATTTGTTTGTTAATTTCTATTTGTTAACTGGGATATTCCAAATGAGCAGGGTGGCCCGTGCTATTGGACTGCTGGACTGTAGCCCCCCCAGCTGTAAAACATAAAGAGATTAAAAGAAAATTAAATAAAATAAAATAAAAAAAAAATTAAAAATTTGCGGACTTTCACGCATGTGCACTAGTCCGGACTGACTGTTTCAGCAGCAGTTTAGACTGGGAAACATGTCAGAGCAAGATCCCAGAAGTCTATGCAGTACAACTGCAATAGACTGTCCGGGAAACTCACTGGGAAACCTCATCGGAGTCGGACTGCAAGGTCAGCAGTCTGGAGTTTGCTGCAGTCTCATCAGGAAGATCTCGCAATTTGGAGCTGGACGGGCGGAGTCTCGTGTGGAAACATGGATGGATTTATGTGTTTTGCAGCCATGGATGGATTTATGTGAATGGGCGGGTACGAAGGGAGTTCTGCAGCTATGGATTTGTGTGGACAGACGGGGAGTTTACAGGTAAGGTGTGTGTGTGTGTTTTGCAGTGTGGATGGATGGGGTGTTTACAGGTAAGGTGTGTGTGTGTTTTGCAGCTACAGATTTGTGTGGACGGACAGGGAGTTTACAGGTAAGGTGTGTGGGTTTTGCAGCTACGGAGAGTTTACAGGTAAGGTGTGTGGGTTTTGCAGCTACGGAGAGTTTACAGGTAAGGTGTGTGGGTTTTGCAGCTATGGAGAGTGTACTGGTAAGGTGTGTGGGTTTTGCAGCTATGGATTTGTGTGGATGGACGGGAGTTTACAGGTAAGGTGTGTGTGTGTTTTGCAGCTACGGATTTGTGTGGATGGACAGGGAGATTACAGGTAAGGTGTGTGGGTTTTGCAGCTACGGAGAGTTTACAGGTAAGGTGTGTGGGTTTTGCAGCTACGGAGAGTTTACAGGTAAGGTGTGTGGGTTTTGTAGCTACGGAGAGTTTACAGGTAAGGTGTGTGGGTTTTGCAGCTACGGATAGTTTACAGGTAAGGTGTGTGGGTTTTGCAGCTATGGAGAGTTTACAGGTAAGGTGTGTGGGTTTTGCAGCTACGGAGAGTTTACAGGTAAGGTGTGTGGGTTTTGCAGCTATGGAGAGTTTACAGGTAAGGTATGTGGGTTTTGCAGCTATGGAGAGTTTACAGGTAAAGTGTGTGGGTTTTGCAGCTACAGAGAGTTTACAGGTAAGGTGTGTGGGTTTTGCAGCTACGGAGAGTTTACAGGTAAAGTGTGTGTGTGTGTGTGTGTGTGTGTGTGTGTGTGTGTGTGTGTGTGTGTGTGTGTGTGTGTGCGTGTGTATGCCCCAGTTGCTATATACTGGTGGCTAGACTCATGGTGGTGTGGTAGGAAATATCTCAGGCTTGAACCCTGTACCTTGTATGCAGGTGTTAAAGACCTGAATTCCCTACCCACCACCATTTGTAAAAAAAAAATTGCAGATTTTTGCCTCATATTTGATCTGATCTGTTCCTCATAATATCTGTGGTTTCTAAATGCTGCAATGCATGATATTTGATGGTGCAGTGGTAGCATTGTTGCCTCAGAGCTACAGTTTCTCAGGTTTGATTTTTGGCTGGGGTGCCTTCTTTGTGGGGTCTGCATCTTCTCCCTGTGTTTGTGTGGGTTTGCTTTTGTGTCCCCCCATGTTACAAAGACATGTCTGCATTATTTCTTCCTGGGCCTCTGCTGAAAATTGTTTTTTTGTTGTTAAATAAAATTGACAGGCATTTGAATTTCAGACTTCAGGTTTCTAAATGTTTAACTCCTTACGTATTTGATGGTGCAGTGGTAGCATTGTTGCCTCACAGCTATAGGTTTTCTGATTTGATTCTTGGCTGGGGTGCCTTCTGTGTGGAGTCTGCATCTTATCCCTGTGTTTGTGTGGATTTGCTCTGGTGTCCTGCCATTTTACAAAGACATGTGTCTGCAGTACTTCTCTCTGGGCCTCTGCTGAAAATTGTTTTTGTTCCGTCAGAAGTAAAATTGACAGGCATTTGAATTTCAGACTTCATATTCTTCAGAAAATACATAGTAACACAACCTATGTTTATAAGATGAATATTTGAAATTTGTCATTTTTGGGACTGTATTACCCCATTATTGGCTTTGTCTAGGTTTTTTGTGCTAAGGTTGACAGGTATGGCAAGAACTGAATTCACTGAATATGTTTGAGGGCTGTATTCCTTCATTACTGGGTTTGTCCAGGTGTTTTGTGCTAAGAGGTTGACAGCTATGATGAGAACTGAATTCATTAAATGATAGTCATTTAAGTTTCAGTCTTCCGCTCTTTCACAAAGCAGCTGATATGGCATAGTGGTATGTTGCTCTGACTGTTTTGCACAGGGACCTTGGCAGTAAAATGTATGGTGGTAACACAGCATTTTTCTTTCACAAAGAAGGTGATTTGGCATAGTGGTTTGTTGCTCTGACTGTTTTGCACAGGGACATTGGTAGTAAAATGTATGGTGGTAACAGCATTTTTCTTTCACAAAGCAGCTGATTTGGCATAGTGGTTTGTTGCTCTGACTCTTTTGCACAGGGACTTTGGCAGTAAAATGTATGGTGGTAACACAGCATTTTATTCTAGCAACTTTCCAAGATTAGATAAGCAATGTTTAATGTGTCCCTGGTTTTTGGGCTTTTGACCCACCCCCCCCAATAAATTTGGCCTTTTCCAGATTTCTTGTGCTGCGAAGTTGAGATGCAGTTGAGTATTGAGTAGATTTTACAAGTAGCTGAGAGCTGCAGGGGAAGAGAAGTTTAGTGCTGCTTATGCCACATCAGCTTCCATTGTTAATAGCACAACAGGTTGTGTACTTGCTTTTGATACAGAAGGTTGTTGGTTCTACTCCCACAAGGGGTGAATGCTGCCGTACTGAAAAAGTTAAGATACTAACTATGAGCCTGTTATCAGTTTGCCATCCATTTCCTATTGCAATATTACTAGCTTATCATTTTTAATGTAATATAGGCAATTTATTCCTCAGGGGCATCAGACAGTTTATTTTTCGATGAAACCATGAAATATAAAGGTGTTTGCTAGCAGCAACCTCTTCATTAGTTACAGATTTATTTAATGTGGAATTATTTAGATGACTTTTTTACTTCTTCAGAGATTGTGCATATTTACTGATAATGGTGGACTGTAGAATTGTGTATATTTACTGATAATGGTGGACTGTAGAATTGTGCATATGTACTGATAATGGTGGACTGTAGAATTGTGCATATTTACTGATAATGGTGGACTGTAGAATTGTGCATATTTACTGATAATGGTGGACTGTAGAAGTTTGAGTAGACTTTTATGATGGAAATGTTCTGAACTGGGCAGTTTTGTCATTATGGGTGCATGCATTTTGTTTCATTGTTTACTGGAAAGATGTTCTGAATTGGGCAGTTTTGTCATTATTGGTGCGTGCGTTTTGTTTCACAGTTTACTGGAAAAATTTTCAAAACAATAGGAAGGTGTATCAAAGAGCACATGTATGTTTCATATGCAAGGGGTCTATGATTTGAAAGCAGCCCAGAATTAATCTTTATCTCCCACTGGTAAAATGTATTTTCTTTGAATGTGGGTTTCAGTGCTGTTTCAATGAATGTGAGTTTCAAGGGCAGAGAGGTTTTAATGCTAAGTTTGTTTAGCAGATGTCTTAGTGTTTGTGCTGTAAAATGCAAAATAAAACTTTCAAATGAAGTCCAAATCATCATAGAAGTAAATTGGTATGCACACTAGTGTTTATGGTAAATGGAGTGAAATAGCCAAGTAATGGATCATTGGAATGGCTGCAGGGGGAGGCTCCATTCGACCATGATTTTGTGAGGGGGAAGGGCGGCAAACTTAAAGACAGCCCCAGCTGAACTATACCTCCCAACTGTCCATATTTTCAAAGAATGAATAGATTTTTGCTTCTTATTTTTGGTTTGTTCCTCATAAAATTTGTGGTTTTCTGGCAAATCATTTAGGAATTAAGTCACTAAATAATGACACACTAGTTTCAGACTTCATAACCTTCAGAAAAATGCATGCTAAAGTAAGACCTGTTGTTCTATCAACTGTCTCAGTTTATACAAGAGCAATTTTTAGTACTGTTTATATGTTCCCCAATATATTTGGCCTTGTCCAGATTTATTGCATTAACAGGTTGAGAGGTACATGCAAATAAATTGCTTTATAGAATTAGGCATAGCCAAACCTCTCAACTGTCCCTGATTTTGGCTCAAAATGTTGCTCTTCCTCTAATAATCCCTCCACAAAATAGCAATTTTGGAAGAAAACATGGAGGGTTTACAATTAAGAAATAACTGTAATAATCAGAGTTATAGATTACTTTTATTTCAGAAATGCATGTAGATTATTTTATTTTGTCAGCTGCTCAAGTTAGCAGTACTAATATTAAAGTGTCCCTTCTTTGACAGGTTCCCAGCTGTATTGTTTGGCTATTTTATATTTTTACATCACAGTTTTGGTCCATTTTTCATAAAATTGTGTTTTTTTGTCAAATTAGTGACAAATCATTAAAGACTGAAGTTGGAAAATAATGACAGACATTTGAGTTTCAGATTTCATACAATTCAGAAAATTCATACTAATGCAAGACCTATTCTATTATCTTTCTAAGTTTATAAGAGCAATCTTTAAAAATTGTCCTTATTTTTGGGCCTTTGTCCCACTTCTTTGTATGGCTTTGTCCAGATTTCTTGCTCTGAGGTTGAGAGGTATGACAAATGTGTCAGGGCCATCACAGTCAGCCAGAGACATTTCAAATTGTGACATACTTGTTGCACCCCACTCCCCCATGTAGTGACTCTGGATGTGTCGAAGCAAGGCAAGGAGTAGTTATGCAGTGCAAATGTGCAGAGTATCCCCCCATCCAAGGTGGACACAAGTACTAGAGTAGATTTTCATCTGTCCTTGATTTTTGCAGAATGGTCTGGTTTCTGTCATATTTTTTGTACTGTTAATTTATGCTTATTACTCAAAGTGCCTGTTGCTCTGTGTTTAAGTAGCAATACATTAATGACCATCAGGTAAGCTTGGCTGGGATCGTAAGATGCAAGTAAGCTTTAATAAGCATACTGTTAAAGAATCGCCAACATTGAAAGCCTTTCTGTTGTTGCCATGTAGAGAATACTTAACTAGATAATGTATAAGCCTTGGGCATTGAAATGCATATGACAGTATTTGTAATAAAGGACAGGATTACATTATTTTAAGAAGCTCATTACACTTGGAGACATCCAGTCATCTCTGCAGGCTTTACCCCTAAACTAAACAGAATGCCAATCATGTGGTCCATAACCTGTACAGTAATCCTTTTAAGCAATGTATCTTGAGCTTATTTCTTGTTTGCTTTTCATTTTTTACTTTGATCATGTTTTCCCCATGAAACAAGTAGATAGTTGTCAGGCAGCAGGTCTTTTTTTGGATAAGAAACATTTTTACGAGTGGGGGCATCAGAGATTTCTACTTTCAGCATGTTACTTGGTACTTTAATAAAGCTGAATATAAATTATAATTAGAACTGCAGTGCAAGAAGTGGTTTGAGTTGAGTGCTGCTTGTTTTTCTTATACTTGATTTTGACTGGCATTCCATTAATGTATTTAATAAGTAATTTATTTTTTCATGCCTCACAACCTTTTTGTTTCCATCTAGATATTAAGTAAGCTGTCATGCAGCCAATGCATTGAAATATTTTTATTCTTCTACACTTCATTTTGTCTAGATTGGACTCTCATAATGACAGTTTGGCACCCAGGGCAGTGTATTTAGTTAGTTTTTGTGGTTTTGAGCATAGTCCTCCCCTTTCTAGTTGGCCACACCCCTTCCCATTGACCCCACCCATTCAGCTGTCTCTTGCAGCCCCCCTTTGATTTGAAGTCACCAGCCGCCACTGCAAATGAGCTGTGTAGCTCCTTTTAATTGGAGTCCCGTGATAAAACTCCTTATTACAAAAAGAAAAATTCTATTTAACAAGCTAAACATTTATGTGAGAGAATTTCTAGTACATAAGAATGAAAGAAAGAATAGAGTATATTTTTTAAAAAATGAAATGATTAAATAAAACATTAACATAAGTACATTATTCAAATATAAATCACAATGGCATTACCTACAAATAACTTCAGAGGGAGAAATTCTCCAGTGCACATAGTATAGTAGTAGTGTGAAAGGTAGTAAGGAGGAGGCTGAGTGCACATTTGTATGTAGTAAAGAAGAAATTAAAAAGTAACAGATGGATGGGAGAGTGGAATCATATGATATTTGTACAATGCTGATTTGTTTGTAAAGAGTGATTTAATTTATTTAAAATGTATGTGTGATGGATTCATTTTTGATGCCAGTGGGATGTCATTCCATTTATTGGCTATACAGGCAAAGAACACTTTAGCCCCTATGTTTGTTGTGTGTTTCAGTTGTGACTAGTGCATTTCTTAAAGAGCCTTGGTAGAACACATTTGAATAATTTTAGACCATACTGAACATTTCACAGGAAATACTGACCATACTGAACATTTCATAGGATGGTGAATACAAACATTTGTTTGTATAGTAATGGTGTTTCTTTAATGTTTGACAATGATGAGATCTGTGTGGGATGTTTGCAGTGAATCTGACAATGTTATTGTACCAACATTCAGTCTTTGTAGACAGAGCTTTGTAAGAGTAGGAGGGCCATATAGAAAGGGTGATGGTAATAGACTTTGTGCAATGATAGGGAGAACGTGTTGAGAAATATTTGTACAACATGCCTAGTTTCTGATTTCTTTTGCTTATTAAATATTGGATTTGCTTATGAAACATAAGGTTTCTGTCAAGGACAGCCAATAATTTTGTATAATCAACAACTTTGATATGTATGTTCTAGAGGGATTTTATATTGGTGTGTCCTTTAAGCTGAGCAGAACGTGTGTTTGAGGATCTTTTAGTGTTTAGCTTAAGCACAGAACTGGCTGGCCAGTGTTCTACTAAGAAAACAATCTTGTTGAGTTTTTTGTTTTTTTAAGTAGTCCATTTGATGTAGTGCATGGTGTATTTTTGTTTGTAGTAAATAAGTACTGCATGGAACGCAGTGATTATGCTCCAAAATCCAGAAAAAGACAGTTTAGTTAAGTGCTGTATAGCACAAAACATGCTTAACTTGTTAAGACTGGGTCTTGTACAAGGCAGTCAAATCTGCCAGTACTGACCAGCAAACAACAGTGATAATTTGTTTTTCCCTATGGTCTGTAACGGAAACAGGTCTGTGACTTCCTCTTATAAACTTAGAAAGTTGCAAGAATAACATGATTTGTGTTTCCCTACATTTTTCTGAAGGATAGTAAGTCTAAAACTGAAATGTGCATAATTTTTACTGACTTCAATCTTCAGTGATTTGTCAGACAAAACACAGATGTTATGAGAATTAAGGTACAAAATCTGGACTTTCTGTGAAAATATGGACAGTTGAGAGGCATGGATGGTGAGTGTAAACATAGACCGAATTATGCCCTCTTTCTGACAGCACTCGCTAAGTGCTTTATGTCTTTGAAAGCCGACAAAACACTTAGCCCTTTTTTCTGTAAACAGTAGTACATGGAGCAGATAAAGTTCCATGCACTACAAAAATATAATTTTGTCTCCAATCATAACTCTTAATTATGTGTTCTGAACATGGATGCCAAGATTTACCTCATGAGCTTCGCTGTTGGGGTGAATTTCTTGGCATCCAGGTCGTGAACACATAATAAGCAAATTATGATCGGTCACCCACTTATAATCCGCTATGCCCTTGTAGTGGCCCATTAATCAAGGAGCCTCAATCCTCATCACTGGCAATAGTA
Organism: Protopterus annectens; assembly: GCF_019279795.1. Classification (NCBI taxonomy): domain Eukaryota; kingdom Metazoa; phylum Chordata; order Ceratodontiformes; family Protopteridae; genus Protopterus; species Protopterus annectens. The sequence goes on along the minus strand of NC_056727.1, from coordinate 107,296,600 downwards.
AGGGATGTACACAATGGGAGGATGACAAGCACACACACAGTAAAATGCAATTTTCCTTAAGAGCACACAGAGATCACAATCAGTCTACAGCTGGTTTCTTCCTCCTTCTCCAGATCCCAAATAAGACTCCCCACTGACACAGCTATAGGATTGAGATCTCAGCCAAGTGGCCAAGCCAAAGCCACCAGCACCCTCTCTGTCCAACCAGTGCTTTGTGTCCCTGCCCAAGTAGCTGACACACACACACACTTTGAGATTTGATTTATATATATACACACACCCACACACACACACACACACACACACACACACACACACACACACACACACACACACACACACACACACACACACTTGGAAAAGGATAAGGTAGTTATAACTGCCACCAGCCAGCTCTTTGTCAGCTACTACAAGGCCCTTAACAAAGGGTGTCCAATCCTACTGTGTAATGTTGCTAATAATCCAAATAGTAGTCTGACCAAGACTTGCAAAGCTATTTAGGAGTGGCCTGTACAGTGTCACCAAATACATATGCAAGCACTCTAAGAGCTTAAATGTGTCTCACAAATATCAGCCACAAGGATAGATTTAAATGTATTTAATAGTAAATAATAAAAGAACAAGACAATACTCAAAAAAACTAACACAATTATTTCAGAGTTCAAAATCACAGGAAATATTTTAAAACAACATTGCAGGACAGTCTCAAATAAATAGAGAAAACATCTAAACTAATCTTTACTATATTACTATCTATATCTAAAAGAGATACTATGCCCCGAATCTTACTTACAGAAAAACAAGCAGGCAGAAGTGGAGATGATGATGATGATGAGTGGATGTTTCCAAGTCAAAGACAACATACAAAATGCACAGTGTCTCTCTGAGAGAGTTCACAAATTAATATCAAACATTACTGCTGGGCCAGCTTGGATGACATCACTCTTTATCACCTGACTTCAGTTCCCAGGCTAAACAAAAACTTAATAGAATTTACATCTCTGAGAAATACATATCTCTCAGAACTGTGCAGCTGCTAGGAAGTCATAAAGCAATAAAACAATTTTACATTTTAAACCTAATAACTACTTTTCTCCAAGGCAATAGAAAAAACTTCTACCTGTAGACATCCTGTCTCCTTGCTGCATTGAAACTAACTTTTATAGCACATCATAAAGCACTTAATTTCAACTTATTTTCTTGAGGTTTTGTAAGTTAATCTATGTTCCAGCAGGGTATGCTATGGTTACATTCTTGAAGCTCAGTACATAAGATGCAGTTCTGTATAAATCATATTAATATTCCCAAATGACATAGAATTATTTACAAAATTTCAGATAGCTGGGCTGGCAGTGTCACTTGTTATACATTTGCCCTGATTTGTTTGATTATTGGTTTGACTTAAAAGTGTGACCATGGCAATTTTATTGACATGGTTTGGTCTGAAACTGTGTTGGGTGTGAAATGGTAAGTTGTTTGTGATTAAGAATTGCAGGAGTGATTACAGACAAGTTTTTCCTGAATTTTGGAGGAGGAGCAGCATGACAATGGGTCTGTAGTTTTATACTTCCATTTCAGTTATAGTTTGATCATTATTAATATGCCATTTGCTAAAAAGAACAATCTCATTGGTTGCATTCTGTCTGATGTCTTCAAACAATCTTTATCAAAACTGTATAATCTGCTTCCAAGTATTCAATATACATAGTACAAATTTCCTAATCTAAACGTGTGTGTGTATATGCATGAGTGAGTGTGTATGATATGTATGTGTATGTGTGTGCATGCTCATGTATATACTTGTGTGTGTGTGTGTACATGTGTGTAGTTGTGTGCATCTGTGTACGTGTGCACGTTTCACACGTACACATGCTTGCACAGTGTGTGTGTGTGTGTGTGTGTGTGTGTGTGTGTGTGTGTGTGTGTGTGTGTGTATGTGTGTGTGTGTGTGTGCATGTGTGATGTAACAGACTAGTGCCCCACCCAGGCCAGAACTGGTTTTTGCCTTATGCACTTTGCATGTTGGGATAGGCTTCAGCTGCCCTGCAGCTCTGCAATAGATAAAATGGGAATCAAAACCATATGACTTGAAATTCAAGACAGAAGGTAGCATGCTGTGAGATACAGTACTAAGATGCCTTTTGCTGACACCATGAGGTGATCCGAAATTATGTTATTTAATAGGTTTGCAAGTGCTGTGAGTTTGGTGGAAGAGTGGAAAGAAATGGCGAGTCATCAAAGATGTACAGGAAACTGGAATAGGGTTGTAATAGAGCAGTTGCAGACAGGAGTCTGGAGGAGTGAAACTGTGGAGAACATAGAGTATGAACAGTGGAGTGAATGAGTGAATGAGTTTATTCCAGATCTTGGATTAGTGGTGCAAGAAGGCCACTTAACTATCATGACATGTGCCGGGAGAAGAGTATGGGATGCTTGATAAGAGTGGGGACGTCATATGCAGAACTTTCAAGTATGTAAAAGGGACAGGAAAAACATAAAACAAAGCAAATGCAGAAAGTAGGAGGTAACAGAGTGGCTAAAGGTTCTCTCTTCAACCATATTGTATGCTTCCTGGTGGGAGGGTTGTAGTTATGGGTTGTGACATTAAAATGACTGTGAAAGAAAGAAGAAATGGATCGCTGAGCTCATTGTTGCTACTGTTTTTCATGAAAGCTGGAGATGTCACTGATATTTGTTTGCTGAGTGGGGGCATAAACTTTTTGAAAGGCATATAACAGATAGGAGGAGATGCATGTGTGACTGAAGTACATGGTGCCCCTCTACCGCTGAAATATACCTGTTTGCATATAGCTGCAGCCTGACATGTGAATTCTGTGTGTCTGTTCAGCTATTACTAAACCTAGAGATGGCATCAGTGCCCGTGGTCTCTAGGCTGTAAAAAGAGAGGAGTGAATAGACACAGTCACTTTTCATTTTGCATTGGAAGTTCGGGTGTATATCACATAATCGATATCCCAAAATATCGAACACCATGAGCTCGAACTTGGAATGTTGAAATGTGATATAATTGAAAGCTCAGAACAGCAAATTTTTTCCCTGGGAAAACAATTGCTGTTCCAAGAAACACACACACAACACAGGCACACCAAAAAAAGTAATCCACACATATACACTTAAAATCCTACTTCTAACCGTACACTAAACCATACATACACTACTATCTATCCACTTACCTTAACCCAAACCCTAACCCTAAGGTCTGTAGCTATTGCACACTCACCTTACCCGCTCCCTAACCCTATGGTCCATAACTATCGCACACTCACCTTACCCGCTCCCTAACCCTAAGGTCCCTAACTATCGCACACTCACCTTACCCGCTCCCTAACCCTAAGGCCACTAACTATCACACACTCATCTTACTTGCTCCCTAACCCTAGGGTCCCTAACTATCCTATTCCCACACTCATCTTAACCCGGTCCGTTCGCACACTTACCTTATCCCGGTCCGTAACCTTCGCACCGCAGTGGAGAAAATAGCAACGCGCCAGAAACAACCCACCTAATTCTTTCCCTAGGAAAGAATTTGATGTTCTGCAGCTTTGCTATTTTCAGAGTTCACTGTTTTAGGTTCGATATTGTAACATTCGATGTTTTAGTACTTCGATGTTATGATATAAACCCGAAAGTTCAATGTGATTTTTTTCTTTGGTAATTTGGACAGCAGACATGACTCAAATTGGGATGGACATAATTGAGTGCACAAGTGGAGAATTGTGGAGTACCAGTATAATGAGGGGAAGGGGGATAGAAAGGAATCCTGATGGATTGCTACACATGAATAGATAAAATGCTTACCATAAGGTTGCAAGACCACATAGTCCCGTTATGGTAAGTGTGGAAAGAAAATATTAATGTATAACAAAGCCAAATATTAATATGAACAAAAACATCAGAAGTTATTTCTTCACATTCCATAATGACAGGTTCATAGCAACATAGATTCACATGATGAAACTAAACAAGTAATCATGAAGACTATGCAGGCGCCTAGCAAAATAAATCAGTGCATTTTCCCATCTCCATTTTAAAGAGGCCTGCATACAGGGCTGGCCTGAGGCTACTTGGACGTCTTTGGCTCAGTAGGGCCTCACTCCCACAGGGGCCCTCCCAGTAGGCTGTGGCAGGGTCTTTATGTCTTATGTAGCCTACAAAACCTTCCAAAGAGGCATTATAGCAAAGTACAAGACATTTTCCAACTTGTGTCTTGCTTTTGCAGCAGCTATGAGTCTGTTTAGAGGAGTGGACTACATTTCCTGTCATTCATTGCACTAGTGGCTAGTATCGTATTATTAGTACTGCAGTTTTGTGACACTTGTATTGTTCACAGAGTTAGCTGCTCATTCTCCCAAAGTAGTTAGTTGCTGTTGCTGGGTGTTCACCAGGATTTTCCAACCCAAAACGGAGGTTGGATTAACCATTTAGTTTTGTGCATCACTCCAGTTACTGTTGCAGAAGATAGTATGCCTGTGTCTAATATGAATACTGAGAGTGGTACTGTGTTTTATTTTGCTTCTCTTGTCGATGTAGGTTGTAGAACTGAATCTTAATAAATATAACTATAAAATAACTGTGGAATAGTCAGCCCCAAGCAATATGAAAAGACACCAGTTCAGTGGTATGACAGAGAAACATTTGCTGCAGATGCATAAATGAACAAAATAATCCTAAGAGAACTGAACACAATGTGTCTGTGTTGAGTGGGGAGAGGCAGAGGTGGATAGAAAAATGATTCCACTTGGCTAAAATGGGAAAGCAGTAACAGAAACATTTTGACTTATAAAGGTACTGCAAGGATACCACAGTTTCAGAGTCGCATACAAAAACTTCAAGGTAGAAAATGGTTTAGCTGGATTGGGGAGGACATGTTTTGGGGGTGGGAAATTGTATTGCAGAAAGCTGAAAAAATGTGTTAGTTTTGTGTGCTGTCTTTACAGTCATGAGGGTTTCCTTAAGACAATCTGGTTTCTTCCCATCTACCAAAATATGCTGCTTTGTGGCTACCATAAAATTCCCCTTTATGTAATCTTTACTTTTGCCCTTGTGGCCTGAGCCATGGCTGGAAATGATCTGCAATCATTACTGTAGTTAAGTAAAGAAAAATAAACTTTCAGAAATAGTTATGTGTGTTTTAAGAGTGTAGGTGTGTGACCAATGCCATTTCTGAGGGGAGACCAGAGATGATGATGATTATTGTTAATCATTCTGAAGATGTTCAACAGATTTATGACTGCAACAAGGTATGAAAACGAATTGGACAAGAATCTTCAGTGGTTGAGAGCAGGTGAAGGAGGTGCTTGGAATCTCATGAATAAATAAGGAAGCACTATATCAGAATATATAATTGAGTTTAGAAAATACCTATATTTTTTGGGCCCCAAACTCCCTTCAAACTCAGTCAGGTTTTAATGATTTCCTGGTATGGAGACGAGCATTGAGGACTGTGATGAGTGATAAATCAGAAGATTTTTGCCAGGTTTCTTGT
>NC_056727.1:107148594-107288594 GCF_019279795.1 Protopterus annectens | reverse complement strand
GTGAACTTCATTCACTAAGTTGTGTTTTTTTTTTTTTTTTTTTTTGTGGTGGCGTGGAATCTGTACTAACAGTGAAAGGCATTTTTATCAAAGATGTGTGCACCTTAAAGATACAGAAGAAATCCAGGAAAGATTCAAAATATTGAAATGCTAGTAATACATTTTTTTTTCTAGTATAGGGGATGCAATGGTTAACAATAAAGAGTCAGAAAGTTTGTGAATGTTAAAGATGAATTTTATAGTGTTGTGTAGATTTGTCCTGTCTTTTTTTCTGCTGCTTTCTCCTTTCTTAATCCTAAGCCAGACAATTATTTGACTGTACCCCTTTAATACTCTTGCTCCCCCTGAATTAATTGTGTAGCCCCTGTATGGGGGCCATACCTCCTTTTATGAAAAATGAAATTGCTGTTACTTTGTGGTGACATATAAGAACCAGGAGAGTCGTCCACTGCGTTGGTAAGGTGCAATGAGGGATTCTTATGCCCTAATGTTCTCCTTCCCTAATGTGCACTGTAAAACAGTATCAGCATTGCTGCAAAGGCTTCTAAGCCAGCCTTCAAAGCCAGCCTATTGATTACAGATGCTGTACCAGTCTTTTTACCAGCTAAGAGAGGTGTTGAGTCCTTTAGTCTTTAGTTAACTCTTGGTGCTCACCAGGATACAACTCTACTCGAATTACAGACACATTTATCTGTGAAGAAAAAAAAAAAAAACAGGCCTTTACATTCTCAGTCCTGTCCTTCCTTGACCTGCTGTCTGGTGCCAAATGCACTATTCATATTGATGTCACTGGCAGTGCAGACAGTAGCCTTGGTATGAACAGAGTAGACCAGATATACATTTTTACAGTATTTTTCTATTTATATTTATGTACACACACACACACACACACACACACACACACACACACACACACACACACACACACACACACACACACACACACACCAATATTACATACTTGAATTCACATATGGTTTGCTGACAGAGTTAGTTCCACTAGTCCTAAGGCCTTTTTTCAGAGGAGAAAGGCAGTATTGATACTGACAAGGGGAAATCTGGTCAGGCAGTGCCTGACATTTTCATTTAATGAATATGTAAATGAACTGTAAACAATCTGTCCTACATGGATCGACTCAGTACTATATTTGGTATTCTACAGACTGCTAAGAAGTGACCTGTGTCTGGCATACAAGGCATCCTCTGACCCAATACTGATGGCCTTATGGCACATCAGCACTCCAGCTCTTCCACTGAAGAGAAAAAAATGGACATTCCTTCTACTGGCACAACAGTCAGGTAACCAAATGCATGAGTCCATACCTCTCAACTGTACAGATGTTTGCAGAATGTCCAGATTTTTGCCTCCTATTTTTGTCCATTTCCTCATAAAAACTGTTTTTTTTTTTTTTTACAAATCACTGGGATGATCTAAGGATTAAAGTCACTAAATAATGACATGCATTTGCGTTTCAGACTTCATATCCTTCAGAAAATGTACGCTAACACAAATCCTGTTATTCTACTAATTTTCTAAGTTTATAAGAATGATATTTAAAAGGTGTCCCAATCTTTGGGCTTTTGCCTCCTATTATGTGAAGTTTTGTCCAGATTTCTTGCATTAAGAAGTTGAGAGGTACAGCACTACATGCCCCCCTTTCTCCAGGCCTCAGCCATTCAGGTCCAATTTCTGTGCCCTGCCCCATCCCTCAGTCAACATAATTTATTTTAAACTGTAACAAACTGCTTGCTACAGGTTATACCCTGCCTGCACAGTTGTTACAGTTAGACCACACACAGAGCACCACAGCACTCAGGTTTGACTGCAAATACAATGCCAGCTTTTAAAAGCCAGTGTTATATTAACGAAAGATCGGGATTGGCTGGTCACTCTCCACAACACTTTGAGCCAGGGGCAGTTGCCCCTCTCACCTTGCCCTAGCTATACTACTGTTACTTGGCATACAGATCTAAACCTCTTCTGCAACATCAACAGAATGGTTTAGAGGGACAGATATGTCTCACAGAGGATACCACTGCTCTGGCACAGACTCCCCATCCATGTTAAACAAAGCTCATTCCTATCCCTATTCAAGTTCTACTTGGATTTATGGGGGAGTTTTGGAAAATTTACCCCAAGATTGCCCTCAATACTACTAATGGATAAAGGAAACCCCTAAATGCTTTATCCCGTGCATGGGCCCCCCCAAATTATCTATGATATTGATCCCAGTTATTCACACTAGGGCTAATATATAATTATCGACCATGGGATGGATAAGGCCAGTCTAACACCAAATGGTATAGGTTAATTCAAACAGCAAAAGGGAAATTGGTGAGTCTTAAAAGGGCCCACAAGGGCAGGTAGACTATAGTTTCAGAAGTGCCGACAAAGTACATCATAGGATCATAGAATCACAGGAAGTACTAGGTTATTGGCCCTGAGGCCCTTATAAGCCTAGCAAGAGTTTAGCCCATGCATAGACAAATCAGCACCTGATGCCCCTGTCCAGCATGGACATAGGTAAAATCCTAGGGATGTATTTTCTATTTCCCATCCAGTTATCCAGATTGTGTTTAAAAAGAGGTAAAGAGGTACTCTGCTTGACGTGGAGAGTAAAACTATTCCATAGATGGTGGAGTCTCTGGGACACAAATCTGTCCTGCCAGTGAGTCCTATTGATGTCACAGACCAGGCTGAGGCCATGTGTGTGGGCCACTTGAGTGGAGCTTGACTTGCAGATATGCAGCAGTCCCATCAAGGCAGGGTCCGAGATCGCCTTGTATACCAGACAGAGGTCATCTCTGAGGAGTCTGTACGAAACAGAGTAGAGGCATAGGGCTTATAGCCTGTCTGTGTATGGTAGATTTTGAGGCCATGGATTCTCCTGGTGAGGCACCTTTGTGGTCTGTCCAGCTGCTGCATGTGCTTGGCGAGGTACATGGTGAGTGGGGCATTGTACTCAATAATGGGCCTTATAAGGGAAGAATATAGGGATGTTATGACCTCCTTGTCCCTGGATGAGATACCCAGTTAGGGTTGCCACCTTCGTTCACGGCTAAAACCGGAGCCAAGCCACGCCCCTCGCGTCACCAGTAACCCCGCCCACCCCACCCCCTCTCCCGCCAACATACCGCCTATTTTGTGATGTCACGACAGCATCACTCAACGGGAACACCCTCTTTTTTCATTCCCGCCGCCTGCTTTTGACTGATTTGCTATGCTTTTCTGTAAAAAAAGCATAGTAAATCAGCCGATTTACAAACTCCGATAGTCTGTTTCTTTTTTGAAACAGAATACTGGAGTTTGTACAGTGTTTTCCGGACTACCGGAGAATCAGTTTGATTTCCTGATAGTCCAGAAAAAAAACGGAGGGGTGGCAAGCCTATACCCAGTGGCGGCTGGTGACTTCAAATCAAAGGGGGGCTGCAGGAGACAGCTGAATGAGTGGGGTCAATGGGAAGGGGTGTGGCCAACTAGAAAGGGGAGGAGTTATGCTCAAAACCACAAAACTAACTAAATACGCTGCACTGGGTGCCAAACCATCATTATGAGAGTCCAATCAAGACAAAATGAAGTGTAGAAGAATAAAAATATTTCAATGCATTGGCTGCGTGACAGCTTACTTAATATCTTAATGGAAACAAAAAGATTGTGAGGCATGAAAAAATAAATTACTTTTTAAATACATTACTGGAATGCCAGTCAAAATCAAGTATAAGAAAAACAAGCAGCACTCAACTCAAACCACTTCTTGCACTGCAGTTCTAATTATAATTTATATTCAGCTTTATTAAAGTACCAAGTAACATGCTGAAAGTAGAAATCTCTGTGATGCCCCCACTTATAAAAATGATTCTTATCCAAAAAAGACCTGCTGCCTGACAACTATCTACTTGTTTCATGGGGAAAACATGATCAAAGTAAAAAATGAAAAGCAAACAAGAAACAAGCAAGCAAGATACATTGCTTAAAGGATTACTGTACAGGTTATGGACCACACGATTGGCATTCTGTTTAGTTTACGGGTAAAGCCTGCAGAGATGACTGGAATTCTCCAACAAGTGTAATGAGCTTTTTAAAATAATGTAATGCTGTCCTTTATTACAAATACTGTCATATGCATTTCAATACCCAAGGCTTATACATTATCTTAAGTATTCTCTACATGGCAACAACAGAAATGCTTTCAGTGTTGGCAATTCTTTAACAGTATGCTTATTAAAGCTTATTTGCATCTTACGATCTCAGACAAGCTTACCTGATGGTCATTAAAGTATTGCTACTTAAACACAGAGCAACAGGCACTTTGAGTAATAAGCATAAATTAACAGTACAAAAATATGACAGAAACCAGACCATTCTGCAAAAATCAAGGACAGATGAAAAGCCACTATAGTACTTGTGTCTATCTTGGATGGGGGGGGGTACTCTGCATATTTACACTGCATAACTACTCCTTGCCTTGCTTCAACACTTCCAGAGCCACTACATGGGGGAGTGGGGTGCAACAAGTATGTCACAATTTGAAATGTCTCTGGCTGACTGTGATGGCCCTGACACGTGTCATACCTCTCAACCTCAGAGCAAGACATCTGGACAAACCCATACATAGAAGTGGGACAAAGGCCCAAAAATAAGGACAATTTTTAAATATTGCTCTAATAAACTTAGAAAGATACTAGAATAGGTCTTGCATTAGTATGAATTTTCTGAAGGGTATGAAATCTGAAACTCAAATGTCTGTCATTATTTTCTAACTTCAGTCTGTAATGATTTGTCACTAATTTGCCAAAAAAAACACAATTTTATGAAAAATGGACCAAAAATGTGATGTAAAAATATAAAATAGCCACATAATACAACTGGGAACATGTCAAAGAAGGGACACTTTAATATTAGTACTGTTAACTTGAGTAGCTAACAAAATAAAATCATCTACATGCATTTCTGAAATAAAAGTAATCTATAACTCTGATTATTACAGTTATTTCTTAATTGTAAACCCTCCATGTTTTCTTCCAAAATTGCTATTTTGCGGAGGGATTATTAGGGGAAGAGCAACATTTTGAGCACAGATGGGGACAGTTGAGAGGTTTGGCTATGCCTAATTCTATAAAGCAATTTATTTGCATGTACCTCTCAACCTGTTAATGCAATAAATCTGGACAAGGCCAAATATATTGGGGGAACATTGAACAACTCCAATATTAACAACGAAACAAACTTCTGAAACAAAGCCTGTAGATCAATTCACCTCGAATCCAGCAAATAAGTAATCCAATTAAAGCAAACAACGCTTGGAAATGCTCAAGTTATAAATTTATTAAAGCCAAAAACCAATGTAGCTTTTCATCGTTGACTCTTCACCAACTTCTTCAGAAAATTTAAAATATTGCGTCATTAGCGTGACGTGTTTAAATGTTTTAAAAATGGCAGTTAGAACTTGAAGTCTACCATCTTCCAGGTTTAAACAGTATGCTGTCTATCACCAGTGTATTAAAACTGAGAAGCTTGGAAAGGTAGAATATTATGGGAATCTTTATCGTGTAAATTTTCATTTAGTTATTCATATTTATATTTATTTTTATTTTTATGTTATTTCTATGTTTATTATATTTATTTGAGTTAAACACAGGATATAAGGTTTGAATTTACTATTTTAATTTAGTTGTGAATTAGTAAGTTTGTTTTTGTTTGTTATTTAGATATTTTTAAATGGAATCAATAACCAAGTAGTTTAACCAATAGCAGTTTTGATTGTACGCTGTCTTTATGTTGTAATAATAGGTAATGGCAGCTGTGGTTTTATTGCATTTAAACAGTTATTTTATGTGATAAATGGTAGATAAAATGCTGATAGATATTACATTTCTTTAATTTAAAGTCTATCTGTACTTCTATATTTGAATGAAGGAGAGAGCATTGATCACATGTTATTTTTTAAAACATTTAAACACGTCACGCTAATGACGCAATATTTTAAATTTTCTGAAGAAGTTGGTGAAGAGTCACCGACGAAAAGCTACATTGGTTTTTGACTTTAATAAATTTATAACTTGAGCATTTCTAAGTGTTGTTTGCTTTAATTGGATTACTTATTTGCTGGATTTGAGGTGAATTGATCTGGAGGCTTTGTTTCAGAGGAATATTGGGGGGGAACATATAAACAATACTAAAAATTCCTCTTGTATAAACTGAGACAGTTGATAGAACAACAGGTCTTACTTTAGTATGCATTTTTCTGAAGGTTATGAAGTCTGAAACTCAGTGTGTCATTATTTAGTGACTTAATTCCTAAATGATTTGCCAGAAAACCACAAATTTTATGAGGAACAAGCCAAAAATAAGAAGCAAAAATCTATTAATTCTTTGAAAATCTGGACAGTTGGGAGGTATAGTTCAGCTGGGGCTGTCTTTAAGTTTGCCGCCCTTCCCGCTCGCAAAATCATGGTCGAATGGAGCCTCCCCCTGCAGCCTTTCCAATGATCCATTACTTGGCTATTTCACTCCATTTACCATAAACACTAATGTGCATACTGCTTTACTTCTATGATGATTTGGACTTCATTTGAAAGTTTTATTTTGCATTTTACAGCACAAACACTAAGACATATGCTAAACAAAGCAATGCAGTCTCACAATGAAAACAGACTTAGCATTAAAACTTCTCTGCCCTTGAAACTCACATTCATTGAAACAGCATTGAAACCCACATTCAAAGAAAATACATTTTGCCAGTGGCAGATAAAGATTAATTCTGGGCTGTTTTCAAATCATAGGCCCCTTGCATATGAAACATACATGCGCTCTTTGATACACCTTCCTATTATTTTGAACATTTTTCCAGTAAACAATGAAACAAAACGCATGCACCAATAATGACAAAACTGCCCAATTCAGAAAATTTTTCCAGTAAACAATGAAACAAAATGCATGCACCCATAATGACAAAACTGCCCAGTTCAGAACATGTCCATCATAAAAGTCTACTCAAACTTCTACAGTTCACCATTATCAGTAAATATGCACAATTCTACAGTCCACCATTACCAGTAAATATGCACAATTCTACAGTCCACCATTATCAGTAAATATGCGCAATCTCTGAAGAAGTAAAAGTCATCTAAATAATTCCACATAAAAGAAATCTGTAACTAATGAAGAGGTTGCTGCTGGCAAACACCTTTATATTTCATGGTTTCATTGAAAACTAAAGTGTCTGTTGCCCCTGAGGAATAAATTGCCTATATTACATTAAAAAAATGATAAGCTAGTAATATTACAATATGAAATGGATGGTAAATTGATAACAGGCTCAGAGTTAGTATCTTAACTTTCTCAGTACGGCAGCATCCATCCCTTGTGGGAGTAGAACCCACAGCCTTCTGCATTAAATGCCAGTATACAACCTGTTGTGCTATTAACAATACAAGCCAACTTAGCATAAGCAACACTAAACTTCTCTTCCCCTGCAGCTCTCAGCTCCTTGTAAAATTTACTCAATACTCAACTGCATCTCAACTTCGCAGCACAAGAAATCTGGAAAAAGCAAAAATTTATTTGGGGGGGGGGTCAAAAGCCCAAAACCCAGGGACACATTAAACATTGCTTGTATAATCTTGGAAAGTTGCTAAAATAAAATGCTGTGTTACCACCATACATTTTACTGCCAAGGTCCCTGTGCAAAACAGTCAGAGCAACATACCACTACGCCAAATCAGCTGCTTTGTGAAAGAGAGGAAGACTGAAACTTAAATGGCTATCATTTAATGAATTCACTTCTCACCATAGCTGTCAACCTCTTAGCATAAAACACCTGGACAAACCCAGTAATGAGGGAATACAGCCCTCAAGCATATTCAGTGAATTCAGTTCTTGCCATAGCTGTCACCCTAGGCACAAAAAACCTGGGGGAATACAGTCCCAAAAATCGGGACAAATTTCAAATATTCATCTTATAAACTTAGAAAATTGCTAGAATAAAAGGTTGTGTTACTATGTATTTTCTGAAGAATATGAAGTCTGAAATTCAAATGCCTGTCAATTTTACTGCTGACGGAACAGAAACAATTTTCAGCAGAGGCCAAGGGAGAAATACTGCAGACACATGTCTTTGTAAAATGGCAAGACACGAGAGCAAATCCTCACAAACACAGGGAGAAGATGCAGACTCCACAGAGAGGGCACCCCAGCCAAGAATCAAACCAGAAAACCTATAGCTGTGAGGCAATAATGCTACCACTGCACCATCAAGTATGTAAGGCATTAAGCATTCAGAAACTGAAGTCTGAAAAATTCAAATGCCTGTCAATTTTATTTAACATTTGTTAATCAAGGCAGTCTGACTTGGAACAAAAAAACAATTTTCAGCAGAGGCCCAGGAAGAAATAATGCAGACATGTCTTTGTAACATGGGAGGACACAAAAGCAAACCCACACAAAGAAAAGACGCAGACCCCACACAGAAGGCACCCCAGCCAAGAATCAAACCTGAGAGCCTGCAGTTGTGAAGTAACAATGCTACCACTGCACCACCAAATATCAAGTATCAATGCATTTAGAAACCACAGATATTATGAGGAAAAGAACAGATCAAATATGAAGCAAAAATCTGCAAATTTTTTTACAAATGGTGGTGGGCAGGGAATTCAGGCCCTTAATACCTGCATACACAGTACAGGATTCAAGCCTAAGGTATTCCCTACCACATCACCATGAGTTTGCTCTAGCCACCAGTATATAGCAACTGGGGCATTACACAAACACACACACACACACACACACACACACACACACACACACACACACACACACACACACACACGCCAGTACCTTGTCGCCAAGCTTAATTCTGATCCAGTACCTCCCTTGCCCCCGAGCTTAATTCCAATCCAACAGTTCCTTTGCCTGCAACTGCTGCTCCCTTGTCGCTGAGATTTCCAAACAGCCCCTTGCATGATTGGTCCATCCCAAACCCAAATCTGTGATTGGTCCAGCCTGCTGCTGCAGTCTGGAATGCCTCAATTTTGTGACATCACCACCGCACAGACTGCTGGGCATCTTGGGGCCGAGATGCCTTTCCCCCTATCTAGACTGCTGAGAAAGCAGTCTGAGAGCATGCTCACACTTCTGGGAATTTACCGTTTTTATTTTTGTGTTTCTCTATTTAAATTTTATTTGTTTTTAGCTGGGAGGGCTGCTGTCCTGCAATCCTATAGCACGACCCGCCCCTGGAGATACCCTTACTTATGAGGTGGGCCATGTAGAAAGCTTTTCATGCAATGGAAGCAACATCAACATGGTGGTCAAAGGTCAGGCTGTTATCAATCTGGGTGCCCAAATCCCTCACAACTGACTGCATGCTTAGAACGTAGTTATTTATGTAACAATTTGTGGGGGCATCTCTCTCCCCAAAAGGGATGATGATGCATTTTTATGTATTCAGTTTGAGGGCATGTTTCTGGCACCAGTCATTTGTTTGAGTGAGAACCTCTTGAAGGATGTCCACGTCACTAGGGGAATTGATGACAGCTCCCATCTTGCAGTCATCTGCAAACTTGGTCAGCCATAGCCTACGGCTTTTGGCCTGTACCTCAGAAAACTATATCCCAAATGACAGAGGCCCCAAGACCAAACCCTGGGGTATGCCACTCGATATGGGTCTACTGCTTGAGGTGGCTTCCCCTATTTTGACTAGGTGGGTTCTATCAGTGAGCCAGTTGGCTACCCATCTGGCAACATACAGATTGATGCCTAGTTGAGAGAGTTTATCTATTATGGCTGAGTGAGGAATAGTGTTGAAGGCTTTGGCCAGGTCAAGGTAGGTGGTATGCACTGCCTTCCTCTCATCCGTGGCTTTGGTGACTGTCCCAAAAAAGTCGACCAAATTTAACAGACATGACCTCCCCTTGATGAAGCCAAATTGTGTGGGATCAAGTGTTTGGAGCTTGCCAATGTCCTTGTTAATGAGGTCCATGATAATCCGTTCCATGGCCTTGCAGATCTGGCTAGTTAGGCTGATGGGTGTATAATTTCCCAGATCAGTGGATGCTCCACCTTTGTGTAAAGGGATGACAATGTCTGTCCTCCACTCAGCTGGGACAAAGCCGGTACCCAGGCTTTGGTTGAATAGGGTGCCTAATTGTGTTGCAAGTTCCTGCCTAAGTCCATATAGGATGCGGCCTGGGATGTTATCAGGTCGCATGGAGCATGTATTTTTTGCCTTTGAGAAAGCAGTGGTGACCTCATCCTAGATATAAGGGGAAGGGGCAGGTACTGGGAATGTCCTGATTTACTGAAGGGGGTACAGAGGGGTGAAATCTTTGCTGAATCTGTCAGTCAGCAAGTTTGCTATATCTACAGCATTTGTATATGTGGTGACCTTGACCACCAGTACTGAACAGATCTGGGTGCTACCTTTGAGATTACAGACATATATGAAGAAGGCCTTATGACTGTCTCTAGTAAATGTGGCCAATTTAGACTCAAAGTTTGTTTGGAGGATTTCACTAGTGCTCTCATTTGCTTGTTTAGGTTAAGGAGAGATTGCTTCCAGTTGGGCACCTGCTCCTTCTTGGCCCTGGACAGCAGTTTTTTTCTTTTGTTATAGGGCTTATTTATTGCAGATGTCTACCAGACAGGTTTACTCTTCCTTGCAGAGGATGATTTAGTCCTGTCAGATATTCCTGATTCCATGCATCTATATCAATGTTCGTATAGTAATTTGGTATAGTTTTGGTTACTGGTGCCAGTTCCTAGGGAGGGGGAGGGGACTGTGAAGCTGTTAATATCATCCCTCAGGAGGCTGTAATCAGCTTTGGAGAAGTTTTTTTGATTGACCCTAGCTAGAGGGGGGTTGGGGGAGATGGTGACTACAAACGTGACCGCTGTATGGTCAGATCTTACAAGAGAGGATGATACTGCAGGGTTGCTGCAGTGGTTACTCATGTTGGTTATTACCAAGACCAGTATATTATCAACTCTTGTGGGGGTATTGACTAGCTGTTTCAAAGCATTTGCATTGACAAAATCGAGGAATCTCTGGACATTTGTGTACTGGCAAGAGTAGTTCTTCCAGTGTATGTTTGGGTAGTTAAAGTCACTCAGGATCAGGGCAAAGGGTTGAATCTTGATAGATTCAAAGAGGTCTAGATAGGAAGTTTGGGCATCTTGGGTCAGATCTGGGGGCCGGTAGCTAGCTATGATTTGTATAGGGGTCTTGTTAATAGTTAACTGCACCTGGAGTGTCTCCTGTGTGTCATACTGTTTGACCGGCCTGGTGGTGTGTATGTCTTTAATATATATTGAAACTCCACCTACTTTGGTTTTACTACCCACAGTTTGGTGTCTGAATGTATGATAGGATGAGTAACTAGGTAAGGCTGAGGGGCTCTCCGCAGCTTTGAACCAGGTTTTTGTGACCACACAGATGTCAGCATTTTCCAAGGTTAGGAATGCTTGCAATGAGTGCAGTTTCACATTTAGACTTCTGGCATTTAGCAGTATGACCTTTAATTTGTATTTTCTTGAAATTTTTATGTTGGTAGTTTTAACCTCATCACTTTTCCAAAAAAAGACACTATAGGGGAGTCAAGAGCCTTTGCCAGAATTCTGAAGCCCAGGTGAGACAGATACAGGCCATCTCTGGCAAAGCATCGTGGTCTGTCGATCATATCCTCTCAGGCTGTCAGGTACTGGATCCCCCTGGAATGACACCAGAAACTAAGCCAATTGCTAAAGTCAGTCATTTTCTGTTTGTATTCAGGCATTATTCTGGGGATGGTATAATGCTTTATGAAAGTAACCAGTAGACCCAGAAGAGGCAACGTTTCAAAGCAAAATGCGGTAGCTCACAAGTAAAAGTTAATAAACGCTGTAAATGCTGAAATGCTGTACTTAGTAGAAAACTCTCTTGAGGCAAAAATCACGAATGAATTCCATTTATTGTAGAAAACTTTAAGTGCTAAAATATAATACACTTTTCGTCGCACAGTAATACACAACTTCCTCAGAAGACGATACACACTGCAGTTTGCTCCTTTTATTATATTGACAACCTTACGCTAATTGAATAATAGATGAATTAAACGTTCCTAAACGAACTTTGTTTGTTTGTATTTGCATAGTACATACATAAGCCCTATTTATATATTGTATACAAATATAAATATAAATGAATATAAATAAATAAATTAATTAATTACTTGTTCTTAGTTAGACACTAAACACGCATATGGGTAAGTTAAAATAATTAGACAATTTAACAATTATATTTACATTTATATAGAATAAAGGAATGTTAGTAAACGTATATAACTAGTGTAAATCTATGTACTGTGACTAACACTAATAAGTGCACCAAATAAATCACACTTATTAGAGCTACAAATCCCATTAAAAAGGCTCATCTCTTTAGAAACTCATCTCTTTAAACTGGTCATTCTGAAACAATTTTTTAAAAAAATTATTATTTAAAAAAATTTTTATCATTTAAAAAAACACTGTTTAAAGTTTTAAAGGTTCATAATTACTTCTTGGGTCCTCATTTATTTGTTCTATAACTTTAAATTTAAAACTATGACCTTCATTTTCTAAGCAATGTCTAGCTAGTGCGTTTAAAACTGGAAAGACAAGAAAAGAATTGGTGTGGCAGCTAAGAACCAGTGCAAATCAATACCCAGGAATAAATGAAATGTCCTCTATAAAATGTATTTTGAGGTTGAAAAACATGGAGAGATGATTTGTATGGATGGAATTAACTGCGATATGTTAGGAGGCAGTTTTATTAATCCCAGCATCTCTATATATGTAGATAGAAATTTTATATGATTTTTATATGAAGTTTTTACATGAATTTTTATATGATTATTCTCAATGAAGTTTTACATGATTATTTACAATTTTTATATGATTCATATAGGATTCAACCTGGTTCTATATAGGTTATCAGTGTAATTTTAAAGATGTTTATAATACATAATTTTAAAAAATGTTTACAATATATATATATTTTTTTTTTGGTAGCATCTTAAATTATTAGAATAAAATATGTCGTCCAAAACAACTGTCATTAAGTTAATAGGAGTGAGCTTTTAGGATAATGTTGTATAAAACTGATGTTTTATTAAATACATAGTGTTTTTTTAAATGATAAAAATTTTTTTAAATAATAATTTTTTTAAAAAATTGTTTCAGAATGACCAGTTTAAAGAGATGAGTTTCTAAAGAGATGAGCCTTTTTAATGGGATTTGTAGCTCTAATAAGTGTGATTTATTTGGTGCACTTATTAGTGTTAGTCACAGTACATAGATTTACACTAGTTATATACGTTTACTAACATTCCTTTATTCTATATAAATGTAAATATAATTGTTAAATTGTCTAATTATTTTAACTTACCCATATGCGTGTTTAGTGTCTAACTAAGAACAAGTAATTAATTAATTTATTTATTTATATTCATTTATATTTATATTTGTATACAATATATAAATAGGGCTTATGTATGTACTATGCAAATACAAACAAACAAAGTTCGTTTAGGAACGTTTAATTCATCTATTATTCAATTAGCGTAAGGTTGTCAATATAATAAAAGGAGCAAACTGCAGTGTGTATCGTCTTCTGAGGAAGTTGTGTATTACTGTGCGACGAAAAGTGTATTATATTTTAGCACTTAAAGTTTTCTACAATAAATGGAATTCATTCGTGATTTTTGCCTCAAGAGAGTTTTCTACTAAGTACAGCATTTCAGCATTTACAGCGTTTATTAACTTCTACTTGTGAGCTACCGCATTTTGCTTTGAAACGTTGCCTCTTCTGGGTCTACTGGTTACTTTCGTAAAGTTTGTCTTTTTGTGGATTTAGTACCGATGGTATAATGCTGCTTAAGGCTAGGGACATACCTGCCTGGGATACATATTCAGCGAGTTCAATCATGTCTCTCTTCATATAGTCCAGGGAAGTACGTCTCAAGTCATTCACACCAACATGGACTATGACAGAGTCATAACAGTACCTGTTTTTGAGAGCCTTGAGTGCGTGTGTGATATGGTGGATTCTGGCCCCTGACAGACAACTAACCGTGACTTCCTCCTTATCCAGCTTGGTGAGAGGCACATCTGTGTGTCTCACAATGGAGTCAACTATGACTAATATGAAGGGTTTATGGTTAAGCCTTAGTGATTGTGAGACACAGGTGTGTGAACTATGTGTGCTCTGTGGTGTGGAGATCATGTGTATATTTGCCTCGGAGGTTTTAGCCTCAGAGGTTTCCTTTGGGTATGTTTTGTTGAGTACCTGCACATATGTGAGTGTGTGTTGTGTAGGTGTGAGTGGTGTTTGAGGTGTAGTGATTGTGTTGACACCATTCTCAGTGCCACATATGCTGGCTTGTGAGGGAGAGAGCTTGAACTCTAGGTTCCTAATGTAATTGCATCTCTCACAAATTGTGTTCCTAGGAGGTACTAGTAGGTGGTTGTCTGTGTACATAAGGCAGTTGCTGCACTGTCTCAGGATGCCCATATCAACCAGACTGGCAGGAGAAACTGTAGGAAATTGTCCATCCATATTTTTCAGAATCTGAGAGAGAAGGCCAGGGAGAGCTAAGGGGTTATCCTAAAGCCCAGGTGCTTAAACCAAAACTAAGGGGCTTAGAATAACACAACTTAAACAGCCTATAAATAGTAACAAATGCAACAGAAAAGATGCATCTGAAAACTATAGAGAACAAGCCCCAGCAAGTAGCAGAAAAAACAAGATGAAGTAATGGAGCAGGAGGAGGAGGAAGCACAAATACAGTAAAAGAAGCTGAATAAAGTGCTTTTTTTTCAGTAAAGTGGAAAGGGAGAGAGGAGGAACATAAGACAATTTGAGGTTAAGGAACTAAGGGGTTTGACCTTCCGAAATGATCTCTGTATTAGGTAGAATGAGCTAATGAGATGGGACTGGGAAGAGTGTCCCTTATCAAATTTACTATGGGGGTGGGCAACAGCAAAAGCAACAACTATAAAAGCACAACTGCAATGGGGTGCGCAGGTGGGAGAAAACAAAAAGTCAACCAGATCAGCAATTATATAAACGGAGACACAGAAAAGTAAATAATTCAGTCAAACAAATAAATAAATAAAAAGAGTGCAGTAAACTAGTGCAGAACTCTTACACAAATAAATAAAAAATAATGCAGTACTGATGAGCAAAATGTACAACCAGTGCAGTGCTGATAAGAAACACTGAACAATTAAAGTGCGAAAAATATACTTATGTAGCTCTGTAATTCAGATTGCATAAGAAGTATTCTTTGTCAAGCACAAATGGACCTGAGCAAGATAAGCAGAGTCACTCAACTGCAGCACACAGTCAACGATACAAAAAATCACCACAAAAAATATTTTCTTTTTGCATTCCCGCATCCCCTGGTACTTATGCATATCGAGTCTAAGACTGCACTATCTCAGGAAAAAAAGAAATCCCTGATGTTCCTCTTCCAAGCACCCTGGAATCATACATTAGTGCAGCTTGCTGATCCTTTTGAATAAGCATCTATTTATTTCCTGATGGTTTGGCTTCTTTCACTCTTTTCTAAAGGTTTTCATGTGATTTTTTTGTAACTGTTTTTTGCACGGTATTGTTTGTCATCATAGAATTATTTGTTCTGTGGTGCCATCTTTTCTTTGTCATTATTTGTTATTATTATTCTAAGAGAATCCAGCGGGTTCCCACAATTAATTTAACAAATCAATTAAATAGTAGACCTGCAGTAAGCACATTTGGAAGGAGTTGTGACAACTTTAGAAATGCTACAGTCACCAGTAGTTTATGGGAGGTATAAAAATGCAACGTAGTAAAGCAGTCCATGGCTGGGCTATCACCAGTAAGAAGATTATGTGACACCAGCATTGGTGTTGGACCTACGTTAGAATGTACTGTAGGCTGATATAGTGGGATAGGCCACTGTACATACAGCCTATTAGTGGTGGCAGTGGGTATGTATAACTGAATCTTACTTCATGGATGATCAAGATTTCTAGCTTTTTATACATCTTTAAGGTTAATATAATTACTTAACACTTAAGGACACTGAACATAATATTGGGAAGTTCAAATTATGCCAAGAATATATTTCCCTTACATCTATGGACTTTATTGTAGATGCAAATGCATCCATTATAAAAAAAAAAAGAAAAAAAGATGTAATGCTAATGTACTTGAAAAGGTAAAACTAACATACAGTATGTGAGCTGACAGTGCTCCTAATATTGTCATAAAAATGTGTATTACTTACTACTAGGATATATCATGATTTTGTTTAACACATGCCCTGAAAACAGTATGGTATCGCCCTTTCGTAACAGTAAAGAGAGTATAAAGGATAAAATCACTTTAGCTATAGATCTAGGAGACTTTGTTTTTGATACCCTCCCTGTGGGAGGAATAAAGGCGCCTTTTTGAAGTTTCCAGTAGTTTATTGGTTAAGTAGGTAGATGGATAACTGATTAGGAAGTGTATTGCTGAGTCAGAAAATGAAACCTGTTTAGTATTTGAAATGTTGACATTGAAATTACCTAGTGAACTTTCCTGTTGCAAAATGGCCGCAATTGCTCTAATTGGAAAGTAGCTTTATGATAACATATATTATGGTTGGCAGATTACTCCGGTGCACCTTCTAAACACCACCACTTTTGATAATATTCCAGCCTTCATCATGCCTATAGGAATGGGTAGGAATGGGGGGTGGATCATACAGGAACAGTGATGTCTGGTATAGTTTTTCCTCCCATCACCCCATCGCTAGCTGAACAGCATCTTAACATTAAGAAATTCCATAATCAGTGTATCATGCTTCTACTCTGAACATTTGACTTACATGCCAACTTCTTTTAATTCCTGTAAGTAATCATTCTAGCTGTGATCCCTACTGTTCTTTATGCAGTTAATCCCATTTGCACCTGTTTAGGTATCATTGAGTAAACCAAAGTTCAGTATATTGTATGTATCTAAATGGCATGTTTTGTTTGACTGAACTGAGAAGGTCAGTAGTATAATCAGCTGAAATATGAAAGGTCCATTCCACTGAGGATGCATGCTTTTGTAACAAAGTGACCTGATATTTAAGCACAGAATCCCCATAAACTCTTTCAGTGACTGGCAGATTCCTCTAGTTATCTCCATGGCCAGTTGCCAAATGAGGATATGTCTACAAATGATTATTTTAGTTATTCATCATTCACTCACTCACTCATTCATTCACTCGTTCACTCATTCGTTCCATTTTGTTAACAAGGTTCATCCCACTGAACCAAAGACTCATTTAGTAGACAGACCTAAGAAGAAAAAGTTAAAAAACAAATCTGGCTACAGTTTTTCTGAAGCCTTATGCTTTGTATATTTGTCTTTGACGGGGTGGAGCACCTGGAGAAAACCCAAACCATGCAAACTATACCAAACCAGCATTTGAAAGTCAGGATAAAACTATTGGCCTTGAAACTTAAAGCGACAGTAGCAAACACTGTTTTACTCTGACACATAGTTTTAGTTTTTCTAACCTTCCTCCCTCTCAGATTTTTAATCAGCAGCTGATCAAGGAGGCAAGGAAAGAGCTTACCTGATGTCATCAGCATATTCCAAACTCCTATAATATATATATATATATATATATATATATATATATATCTACACACACACACACACACACACACACACACACACACACACACACACACAAACACACACATATATGTGTGTGTGTGTTTGTGTGTGTGTGTGTGTGTGTGTGTGTGTGTGTGTGTGTATATATATATATATATATATATATATATATATATATATATATGGGTCTACCTGATAACACCGACACACCAAAACACCGACAATAAAATAACCAACACGAAACAAAACGAAAAAAAAGTAAGTTCAAAAACACAAAACTTCACATGCCCGACAAACTAAAATCCTGACAATCAACAAAACAAATACCTTTCCCGAAAAACACACACACAAAACACAAGCACACCAAAAACCTTACAAACCTACACTAAACCTTACATACACAACTATCTATGCACTAACCTTAACCCAAACCCTAAGGTCCGTCACTATCGCACACTTACCTTACCCGCACCCTAACCCTAACTCACTTAATCTGCCCCTAACCCTTAACTCTGTCACTATCACACACTTACCTTACCCGCACCCTAACTCACTTAATCTGCCCCTAACCCTCAAGTCCGTCACTATCGCATATTTACCTGACCTGCACCCTACCCTAACGTCCGTCACTATCACACACTTACCTTACATACACCCTGACCCTAACATTCGTCCCTATCGCACACTTATCTTAACATGTCGGTGTTCTCAGCATCGGGATTCTCAACTGTCGGTCGTCTCCATTGTCGATCTTTCGGTGTTGGTGTTCTCGTCGGCATTGTGCGCTGTCGGCATTTTCAGGTAGACCTATATATATATATATATATATATATATATATATATATATGTATATATATATATTTTTTTTTTTAATTACATTAGTATTTAATGAAGGATTGAGGGAACTCTGTCCACCAGAAATTTTCATTGCTTTTGAGCATATGGGAACAGAAATTGTTGGTGGATGAGGACAGCTTGACTCACATAGATTATCAGTTTCTGTTACTGGTATAACTCTGCATACCCTACAAGATCTATTTTTAACAGCTCCCTCCAAGTAACTAAAGTTACTTTATGTCTGCCTGATGTAAGCATTACTTCTGTTGATTTTTTATGTCCAACTGCTTCTATTTGGACCATATTCTATACACCGGTCACTTGCTTCCAAGATAACCGTGAGAGATATTTCCTTTCTCTGTTAAGGAATTTGAAAGTTCATATAATATGGTCTGTTTCATTTTTCTTTGTAGGGTATATGTGTACTGTACTGTTCTTGGTTAGCAGTTATGAAAAATGTATAAAAATACAACCCAATTTTGATGACAATTAGTCTTTAGTACTTCATATTTAAGGACAGTGCCTATAAATGAACTGTTGTGTTCAGTGTCCTACCATGGTAAATAAACTAAGCTAAGCTAAGCTAAAATAAACAAATAAAATAAAAGGACTTTGCTAACCTAAAGAGAAAATTTTGCCTTCATCTTCAATTTTAAGCAGTGACACTAAGCAGGATCCAGAATTGCTAGTGTTTACTCTAATGCCCTTACCAAGTTAAATCATGCAGCTATAGAGAAAACTGTAACATGATGGCTCTAGCTATGTTTATGGAGGGGGTCCTGAAGATCATGATTAATTACCTGACAAGTGACTGGAGTATTCTGACTGCACCGTATTGTTGCAATGTTTTGTTAATCCTCTGGCCTTTTGTCAATAAAACTTTTCTGGTGACAGATTGCTTATCATTCAGCCAGTTTCAAACCTAGTTTACAGCCTTTGGATCTCTAACCCTGCTTACCTTGTTCACAAAACATCTGTTTGTAATGGGGCTACAGACCTTACTAAAAACCAAGTAGGTGACAGTTACAATGTCACACTTTCAGTTTGGTCAATCATACCTTCTGGATAAGCTGCAGCTCTTTCTTATCAAGCAGTTTTCTACCTTCTATTTTACCCTGCTCATAAGTTACCTTATGTCTCTCCCCTACATTCTTCAATTAGACCATTGGTTTTGCTTCTTTTTGTCAGGAAGGTCGTTTCAATCACTACCTACTATTTTTGCAAAAAAAAAAAAAAAAAAAAAAAAAAAAAAACACCTTCCTCATATGTTGCTTGAGGTTGCAGTTTGAATCTTCAGATTACCTGCTACCTGTAGAGTCTGTGTTACTTCACTTAAAATGTGCAGGCTGCTGGACATAAGCTGTGTTACAATTCCATCTTCCCTTAATGAGTAGTTTCTTTCTACCATCAGTTACAGACTGACTGATAAGCAGGCACCAAGATACCTCAGCTCCTGCTTTTGAGAAATGGGAATACTTAATCTCACCAAAAAGTCTTCCAGGACCATACCTTGTTTTAAGTAATAAACTGGAGAAGAAAACTATTAGTAGCGATTGCAGTATTTATGGGTGGATTGCATGCGGTTCATTGCTTACTCACTTTTCATTTCTTTTCATTTTTAATTTCTTTCATTGGTTTCTGTAAATGGTCAGTATCTAGCTGTCTTTCTTCAGTGCTATGGTTTCTTAATGTTTCATATTTTCTGTTTAGTATACAGACTGCCCTGCTGACAGGGTCACAAGGCACCTACCTGTAGTACTGGTGACCAGGTTTGACTAGCAGTGCGGTTTTCTGAGGGTTAACTTGCAGGGAGAAATCTGACTGGCAGTTGGCCTGCTCTTCTAACTTGAAGGTAGTAATGATGTTACTGGCACTGCATAGCTGTATGCTGGTGGAGACTTAAGAGTACAGCATCGGGTGTGCAGGGATGCTGTAGGTGACGACAGGCATCTGGCGTGTGACCATTTGTGAATGGCAACATCTGTTTGTATCTCACCTGAAGGGCAAAGCATCGGGGGATATTAGGGCATTAATAAAAAACATGCAGTGTAACGGCTGTGGAGCAGTGTGCGTAAACTGCCACCCCAGTGCAGGTAGAATATGCAAATAGATCAGCGAATGTGCAATAATAGGATTAAACTGGTACCCAGGAGCCTGAGGCCACAAGGAGTGGCAAAATAAATAAATAAATAAATAAGCTCTCTTTCCTCAGTATAAATCACAAATGCATAGTTAGTACGTTGTCTTTAGTTTCCATATGCATATTCATTTTTAAAGTAACATACTCAGTCCATGTTTTTGACATTTTTTTCCAATGGTCTTCCGTATCAGGTAGATATGCGGACTGTTTTGTGAACCCAATATAATTCCAAGAACTGAAAAGTTTAATTTATTAAAAACAGCAGTTTGATGTAATAGCCTGTGACATGCTTAGTATTATGTTATGGTTAAAGATAAAAGCTGTCAGTGTAACTTAAAGTATGGTGCTATAAATTTACACACACACACATACATATATACATACATATATATGTATATACACACACACACACACACACATATATATATATATATATATATATATATATATATATATATATATATATATATATATATATATATATATATATATATATGGGTCTACTTCACATAATTGAACCAGACTTCACTGAAACTCTTTTAGTAGAGGCAAAAAGAATGAACGAACGTTCAAAAAAGTGAACATTCGCATCAGCAAAAAATTCCACAGGGAAAAGAAGCAGTTGGCTAATGTTAGGGAACTGCCCTTTTCCCCACTGTAGTGCGAACTCGGAGTTGGTATATATAGTTAGGGTGTGGGTTTGACATACTGCGGTGTGTGTGTCGCTCGTAAGGTGGCCAAGTGCTTCCTTTCCCTGTGGTAATTTTCACTTACTCAAACGTTCGCTTTATTGAACATTCACTCTTTTCATCTCTACGAAAAGAGTTTTGCACATATACACACATATGTAACATAGTGTGGTGGTTTCCACTTATATTATAGAACTGTGATTATATCAGAACTGTTGATACCTTTGTTCAAAAAGTAGTGTGTGCTGTGCTTATTCCTTTTAGGGGGATAATTGTTCTTGTGCAAATTAGCCTTTAAGTATAATCTCAGGATATTTAAAAGGTAGAGCTACAAAGCTCAAATCAGAAATCAGAGAAGGAGGAGGTTCTATAGGAATCTAGAAAACTTTGTGCACAGCAGAGAGGAAGACAGAGTATTAAATTAGGAAGGAGACTTGTCAAAAGGATAGGCTAACCAGAAGAGATTTGTCATGGTGATATTTATTCCTGGCATGGGAGTACAGACTGTCTCATTTCTGTTTTTATTCAGCACCAAATACCATTATTAAATGGAGGCCACTGAATTTTTATTGGCACAGCAGAAAACCCCAGAGTGAATGGGAAGTAAAACCATAGGCTTTTTATTCTTTGTGAGATGCAAATATTTCTTACTTTGCAAAGACCATAAACCACTTATTTTATGTTGGGTAAAGTCAGTCTGTACTTTTATTTTCATGTTAATAAAAATAACTTTTGAAAAAAAAAATAAAATTTCAGCTGCATTATCTTTCACATTGAAGCCCTGACCTCTTACTTGTTTGTGTCTTTCGGCTTTTCCCGGTTAGGGGTCGCCACAGCGGAACTCCGGTCCGCTAATGATTGGCAGTAGATTTTTACGTACCGAGTTGCCAGCTCTGATGTACAACCTTCAACGAAGGTACCCCCATTCACTCATGTCTCCACACAGAAGACGTGCTAGCTGAGAACCGAACCGAACAGCGTCTTACTGGGAGGCGACAACGCTACCGCAGCCAAGCCCTGACCTCTTACTACTAAGTAGAAATAACTCCCCAAGAAAAGAGCAGTATTGTTTTCCTTTTTCATTTGTTGTGTATGGTCTGTGGGAGTTGCTGCTTGCAGCAGTAAGTTGTACTGAGATTAAGGAATACATCTGTGTTACCTTTGAAAGTACAAAGGCAGTATAATTGGTTTGCTTGAATTGCAATTAAGGAGGCAGTGTAGAGTCATATTCCCAGAGGAGGTTTGCTACACCAGTTATTCATAGAATAGCTCAGCTGGAACATCATCTTGAGGTCATTTCTGCTACTGCCAAGGGCATGGTAAGGGTTCCATGTCCATGGCTACATCTCCAACTCCCTTGAAGCCACTAACTTGCCTGGAAGACATAGAAGCCTATATTTTGAGATTTTCAAGTGTCCAATCCACCTACTGCATATCTTTGGAATGTGGGAAGAAACTGGATCACCCGGAGGAAACCAGCATAACCACAGGGAGGACATGCAGACTCTGCACAGAAGGCTCCCCAGCTGAGAATCAAACAGGAGAACCTCTTGCTGTGAGGCAACAATGCTAAGTGCTGCACCACCGTGACAACGTGCTATGAAAATCTGTATGAATGAGTTGCCTAAAGTGGCTGTTAAGCCTGTGTCTAAAACAAAGGTGACATTTGTGAATATTATATATTTTAATTGTGGGTGGAGGAGATGCATAGCAAAATTCTGTACTAATAAAATTAGTGCAAGCCTGATATAATTGGTAAATGTTGATAAGAATGTAAATGCTCTCGAAGCACTGAAATGTTGCAGAACTACTGTTAAGTAAGTAGAGACTGCATTTTTAACTGCACCATCACTACATTTGAAAAACTGAAGGAATTACAAGGACTACTAGGTTCTGTTAGTATTTATTTGTGAACGAAAACAATTCTTCTAAAGACGCAGAGATTTATAGGTTCATAGGTTACTACAAGGCTAGCAGCTACTTGGGCCTTTATAAGCCTAGCCATGCCTCCCAAATATATTCCACAATTTTCTGTGCTGAAGTGGTTATATTGAGGGTGTGTGTGTAAGCTAGGGCGTAATTTATAGGCTACCTCTGTCCATTAGAAACATAGGTGCTAGGCCAGGGATGAATTTCCAATTGAGTAGGGTTCACATGAATGAGAAGCCAGTTCAAACAAAGGAGAAAACTTTGAGACACATACCTGTCCCTCCAGTATGTCCTATTTATATCACAAGTAAGGTTTAAGTCCCTAGATCAAGAGTTCTGATGCTATTGGTTTTGCGGACATGCAAAAGATCCATCAGAGTGGGATCCAAGGAAGCCTAGTATATCATGCATTGAACACCCTTCAGTCTTTAGAAAACTGTGTATAGAGACAGGGCTTTGAGTCAGTCTGCAAAGGACATGTTAACATCCCGTATTCTTTTTGTGAGGGTCCTCTGTGGGCATTTCAGTTGCTGTATGTGCTTGGTCAGTTACATACTGAAGGGGAAGTTGTATTGTTGTATTCAGTGATGGATTTCACAAGAGCTGAACACAGAGGAGTGATGACGTCCTTGGACCTGGATGCCATATCCTTCCTTATTAGTTGAGCAACATAGAATGATTTCCTTACTACCTTAGACACAAGGTGGTCAAAAGCCATATTTTATGTCTCCAAATACCTGACTTCTGGGTCTACTGTTGGGGCGTGTTATCAATGAAGTAATTTCCTAGGGTACTACACACTAACAAAGTTAAGGGTATGTTCAGATGTGGATTTTGTAGTGGATGCAACTTTATATTGGAAGGTCCTAATATTTTTTGCCACACTCAGATAGGTCTACTATGATTTTTGAATATTTTAGTTCTGCTTCTGTAGGACTTGTATATATTGCTATTTGCTGACATTGTGAAGTATTTTGCATAGATATGACTACTTGTGAGCTATCTAAAAGGATCAAGGAACATCTATATTCTGTTAAAACAAAATACATAAATAATGTTTTGTTTAACCATACCTAAGTTTGCAATTCCTTTAAAAAATAATGTACTGTATTAGAATATGTAGCTCTTACTGAGACAGATACCTGGTGTCAAAATCATGGCCTCAAGCTAAATGCCAAAAAGTGCATAGTCATCCCATTTAGAAAAAAAACAAAGTACCCACAAACTACCACATAGGTGTTAGTTCCCTAAATACGGAAGATGTAATAAGCGATCTGGGGACCCAAGTAGATAGTAATCTCTCCTTTGACAATCACATTGTCAAAGTGGTTAGAAAATCCTTCTATTTGGCCCACCTAATCACAAAAGGGTTCACATCCAGATCAAAAGAGGTCATTGTACCCCTCTACTCATCACTCATCAGACCCATCATAGAGTACAACGCCTCATTTGGGATGTACCTTACAAGACACCTGCAACAGCTGGAAAGACCACAGAAGTACCTCCCCAAGAGGATCACTGGCCTCAAACAGATGCCCTATGTAGCTTGACTGAAGAAACTCCAGCTGTACTCGGTTGCATACCGCCTACTCAGAGGTGATCTCTGCCTGACATACAAGGCCATGTCCAACCCAGAATTGATGGAAATGCTCCACCTAAAGAAAACCATATCCCCTCAAGCCACACACTCTAGGGATCTAAACCTCACCACAACAATAAATGGGATGTGCTGGAGGGATAGATTCTTGTCCCAGAGACTTCCCATGCTTTGGAACAAGATTCCAATCTATATTAGGCAGAGCTCCTTGCTAACACTCTTCAAGAGAAACCTTGATGAGTGGATGGGAAACAGAAAGTTTACCCCGGGGATCACTTCAGTGGCTCTGCTGGACAGAGGCACAGGGAACTAATCTAAGGGGGTGGCGAAAGCCAACACATTCTGGCTAGGCTTATAAATGCCTTCGGGCAGATAGCCTAGTACCTACCTATGAACCTATTAATATTAAGTGTTTTTGAAAGATAACATTTATGTTAGATAAAGTGTTTTTTTTTTAAAAGGCTTTGCTTCTTTAAATATTAATGGAGTTAATTGTTTTATTAATGTTGTCTTTTTATTGGTTGGCTGT
Source organism: Protopterus annectens (assembly GCF_019279795.1). Classification (NCBI taxonomy): domain Eukaryota; kingdom Metazoa; phylum Chordata; order Ceratodontiformes; family Protopteridae; genus Protopterus; species Protopterus annectens. The sequence continues at coordinate 107,263,222 of NC_056727.1, read as the reverse complement.
AATTTAAAAATTGAGACGTTACATTCTAAGTTTATTCTGATGAAGTCCTGTGTCAGATGAAGGCACTTGATTTTGCGTAATTTTTGGGTGATTTATGTTTCAGATTCATAGCGTGGCTGACTTCCTGAAAAGTACTGTTATGCATTTTTGAGAATGGGTTTTTAGCTAAGGCTGTAGCATCAGCAGTTTATTTGTGTTAATCCTTCCTGTAGGATGTTAGGGCCTTGTGGGGAATTCTATCACTGCTCCAACTTTGCAGTTATCTCCAAACCTGGTCAACCAGAGGCCCTTGACAGTGGCCTTGACTTCTGAGAAGTAGATGCTGAAAAGGAGTGGGCCCAGCAAAAAGCCCTAAGGCACTCTGCTACATACTGACCTCTTTATGAAGGTAGTCTTCCCTATCCTAACTTCCTGGGTCATATCTGAGAGCCAGCTTGCTATCCAGCATGTAACATAAGGGTTTATGCCTAATTCCATGAATTTGTTTACAATACACAAATGGGATATTGTATCAAATGCCTTAGCCAGGTCAGGGTAGGGAGTATGCATCATTTTGCCCTCATCCATTGCCTTGGTGACCTTTTCAAAGAAGTCAACCAGGATGAGTAAGCATGATCTGCCCTTGATAAAGCCAAACTGGGTTGAATCTGGTGTCTAAAGCCTTCCTATGTCATTATTAATCATTTTCATGATAATTCTTTCCATGGCTTTGCATTTGAGACTAGTCAGACTTATGGGGTCTGTAGTTCCTAGGGTTTGTTAATGGACCACACTTTTGCAGTGGAATAAATGTTACAGTCCTCCATTTCCATGGCACAAAGCCTGTCTAGAGGCTATGGTTAAATAGTGACTCTAGTGGGCCTGATAGGTCATGTTCCAACCTATTCAGGGGGTATCCTAGGATCTTATTTGGGGCCATCAATGCCGTGTTCTTAGCCTTAGGGAACACATCTAGGACCTGATCCCTAGTGATACTTAGGATTGGATATATTTAATGGTATTACCTGGGGGTCGGCTGGGAGGTGGGTAAAATTGAATCTGAATTTGTTGGCCAACAGATTGGTTATATCTTTAGGCTCCTTTTTTAATTTCTCCAAGTCTTTTGGGTTTTTAATACCATGATGGAAATGGACCCCATTTCTAAGTCAAAGTATGATTAAAGTTCATGAAATTAGTATTGTTTCAGTCTTTGATGTTAGCCAGAAGTGCTCTTCGCAGCACCCACAATGTGCTCAGTAATGACTCCTTCTGCAATTCGTATGGGGTTACATGTACTGGTAACAAATCTAAATATGATTGTAGATTATTTTTTATAATACCTGTTGCTGCTACTACTGTTGGAACTGACTGGGTATCCTTCTTCCACATTGCTGTTGTTTCTGCCTGTAAATTCTGGCATTTTAAGACTTTGTGTGTCTCTCTCTGTATGTAAGACACTGTAGTCACTGTGTGTAACAATTTCAATGATCAAGTGACTCTGTGTATTGATTCTATATAGAATCAGTTCTGCAGACTGTTGTATGCTACCTTTGAGATTTTGGACATAGCTAAAGAAAGTATTGTGGTTGTCCTTGGCCTGGAAGGCTATCTTCACCTCAAAATTGCTTTCAGTAGACTTAATTTTGCCTTAGTTGTTTATTTAGCTTGATGAGAGAGTTTTATCCTGCTGGGTATTGAACTTCCTAATTCTAGCTTTGACTTTTTTCCTTGTGTTATCCATCCTGTTTATGTTTGGATTCCACCAGAATGGTTTGTTTTTCGAATTTGTTCTTGGCTTATTTCTGCTAGGCACAGCTGTCTCAATGCATCTAACATGATTACACAGAGTTTCTGTGGACAATTCATAGAGTTAGCTAGGGTTACAGTATTGATTTTTATTTTGAAGGGACGGCTTTATGGTTTGACCTTACCAGAGAGGCACTGTCCAGTATGTTTTCACCCCTAGTGGGCATATGGACTATCTGTTCAAGGGTGATTGAGCTTACAAAGTCCATGAATCTCTTGGTCTGCAGGTTTTCAGTCGTGTTGGATTCCTGGAGGTAGTTAAAGTTGCCCATGAGTATGGTATTGGTATTTGCGCTCTGCTATGCTGTGCTGGATACAAAGTCTTCTTAAGACACACAGTCTTGCTGGCTGCTTACTGCTGAATCAGAGTCACAGATCTTTGCATCAGTCCATCTGTAGTCTGTTTAAAGCACCAAGCCTTTCAAATTGCACACTTATAAAGAAATATATTTTGCAGCTATAAGCACAGTTGCAGTTAACTTATTTTATAATAAACCACACATACCCTTTCTGTTAGTTTGTAGCATATATTTACAAAGTTTTCCTTCATTACAGATATGAATGATGACTTCTACAAAATACCTCTCTCTCTGTCCCTCTCTCACATAACTGAACTACTACAATTGTTATATAGAGTGCTAGTCACGCACATAGATTTGGTTATTTCCTCTTTGTATCTTTTTTGGCCTTCTGTGGGAAGTCACATAATGTCTGTTTTTAGACTTTTCTATTGTCCTTTTGTGATTTACTTGTAAGCACTTTTGCTGATGTGAGGATGCCATTAACAGAAATCTGAAAGGAAACATCTGTACAAGCTGTTCCTATTGAAAAAAACATCACATATTGCTGAGTTTAGATATTTGTTCTGCAAGCATGAGAAAAGCATGTGATTCTTGCTTTCCAATATTGCTTTGCTAGGCTTTTCTGATGCTGTGAAGAGAAGCCTGTCTGTTATACATATAGTATGAATGCACATTTTACATTGATAAACTCTATACATATATTCAGGCAAACTTTTTATTCTATGCTTTATCTTTCAGCATATTTACAACATAATTAATTTCAGCCTTATATTCATAATCTCTAACACCCCCATTAGGTGTAAGTATGCTCTGTGGGTTTCATGAGTGACCTATAGCTTGCAAGAATATGATATGGGACTTTAGCTATGATAATATGGGCAGGGAGAAGCTCAAGTCTGTTATTCTGTTTGACCAACCTTGAAGTATGTTTGTTTTAGATGTAGGTCATGACATCTCCCCCTTTAGCCCCTGCCTGTGCAGTCAGTAGCTGGTCTAAATTTGTGGAAGGCATTATAGCCTTGCACTGCTGGAGTGCTTTCAGTGGTTTTAAACCATGTCTTGGTAACTGCACAGATATCTACATTCTCCAAGGTGAGGAGATCTTGGGAGCAGTGGAGTTTCTTGTTTAGGCTGTTGCATTAAGCAGTACCTTTAGATTGCCTTGGGATGATTTTGATTTGTTGGAAGGTTTGTTGGTATGACACTTTCTAAAAAAGGCACTATGGGAGAAGACAATTTTTTAGCCAATATTCGAAAGCCTAGGGGATAGGTGCAGAGACTATCCTTGGCAAAGCAACATGGTCTGTTGATCATATCCCCCTAGGCTGGTATGTATTTTACCCCCCCCCCCCCTTTGAATTACACCAGAATCTAAGCCAATTATAAAATCAATCATCTTCTGTTCACATTGTGGCATCACCCTTGGTGAAAGTACAATGGTTCTCAATGCTAGGATCATACCACTCTGTCACATACTCCAAGAGCTCCATAATGTCTGTCTTCATATACTCCAGGGATGTACATCTCAGGCCATTTATACCCACATGAACTATGACTCAGTCATACCTGTACTTGTGGTCCAGTGACCTGAGTGCGTGCCTGCGTGACTTAGTGGATCCCGGCTCCTGATAGGTAAATGACTGTGATTTTCTCCTTGTTCTGCCTGGTAAGTGGGGCCTGTATGCCTCACACTGGAATGTCCAGTGACTAGAGTATTGGATAGTGTGCTGCCTTGCCCTATGAGCTTAGTAGCTGTGGCTGCATTAGGCGTGGCTGTATGTGTAGTGTTGGGCATTGTTTTGGTGGAGTGCTTTTGTGTTTGTTGAGGATAATTGTTGCAAATCAAATGTCTGGGAGGTATTTGCGGTTTAGGAAGATTTCTTTTAAGTGCCTCAGATATGTTGGTCTATGTGCTGGGTGCATACAATGTGTGGTGGATGTAGTGTATTACTGAGAATCGGAATGTTATTATGAGTACTTCTATGCAAGTGTCTTGCCTCCAGTGATATAGTGTAATTGCATCTCTTGTATACTGTATCAGCTTCTGCAAGGATTAGAGTCACTTAGTGGTTGTCAGTGAACATGAGGCAATTCATTCTTTGTTTTGGGATACCCATATATACCAGACAGGTGATGGAGAAATTGGGAAAGTGCATATCTATGAAGTAAAGTTCTTTTTAGGTCAGCTACAAGGGTATGGTGTAGGAGGGGTTAATAGTGGGCTAGTCTTGGTGCATTTGAGGCTAAAAAAAAAAACATGCTATATAAGACTAGATCTGTGGGCCATTCCTCCTTAGTGTGCAAACTAATTGCTGTTTGCACAACTGAATTACTGGGTACAGTTTCAGAGGTAGTTTTGTAGAGAAACTTTAGTTTCTAATTGCTTGCATGTGTACAAGGCACTGCTAAACACCACTGTATGATGAGCAGTGCTGTGCAGAGAGAACTTATAGGGCCTATGAAACCTGAGTAAACTGACTAAATAACACTCTGGCCAATGAAACAACCTCACTTTAAGCATTCATGTGTATTTTCCAATTCAGACACTCCAGGCCTACGTTCTACTGCCAGTAGGTGAGTAATCCCATCTCTTAATGTAAAAACATGCAAATGTTAGCTGAAAGTAGAAAGCAAACAAGAAGTAATCCAAACAAGTAGCCAAAACAAAACTTTAAGGTGATTTTCAATCAGTCAATCCAGCAGCAAAGGACAAGAGAAAAAAGCAGCACTTTACAGTCCCAAAATTCAGATAAATATAATAAATAATTCAGGAAAACAACATCAGCACACTTAAATAATATAGAGAAATGCAATTCTTCAAATGAAAAAACTTAACTTGACATAGATTGCATTATATGCAAGCAAACCTCACTGAGCTGTGTGCATGCACAGTGATAAAAAGGGATACCCAACTATGCCAGAAGAAATTCAAACATTTGGGAAGGTTTTATATATATATATATATATATATATGGGGGGGGGGGTTGAAGGAAAGTGAAGTGTCTCTCACAGCCTCTCCTTTCCAGGTGCAGTGATTGCTGCAGGACTACTGTCTGGTTTACTAGACAGGAGGTCCTTGTATATGGCTTCTCCTGTACTATTGTGTCCACAGCAGTACCTTCTTGCGGGCCCCCCCAGCCTGCTGTGTGGCATGACTGAGTGCCTGGCTGTATAACTGGGTGGGAAGGCTGGGCTCATTAGCCATGGCTGGCAGCCACTCTAGGAGAAGGTAATGACTCCGAACCTGGGCAGTTGGAGCTCATTAGCCTATCAGGCAGGTCATAAAGGAGAAGGGAAACTCTGATTCCAAATCCACACTCTGGCCATTGGATGATGGCTCTGCTGCCTTGTGGATATCTTTGGGAGAAGAAAGGGCTATGGTAGTAAACCCAGACAGAAAATTCAGAGTGGTGCCCCTAAGGCAGCTGGTTGTCAATTTTTTACTTCCTTCTGGCAGTTCCTGGAGCCAAGCTGGTGCCAAACATATCACTCTGCATTCCTTTGGATCATGGTAGGGAGGCTGAAATGGGGATCCTCACAAATGGCCATCTCTGGATCACCATATACTATGCCCAGGCTTTTGTGCCGTACTCACAGCATCAGAAACAACACAGGAACACGGGAGACAACAGTTATGAGTTACAAGTCCAAAGTGATTGGCATAAGCTCGGATGCTACAGACTGTCTCCGACAGTGGGAGGGGCCATCGTAGTCCCACTGGTCAGCTATTGCCTGCCTGAAGCTTCTGGACCCCAGCCAGTAAGATGCTCACCTGCCACAGTCTGCATGCTTCAATGGGTGCTTTGAGCTAAGTTAAATACTGAGGAGCAGACTGTAAAATATTGCAGAAGGAAATGAAAAAAAGAAAAGTAAACTACCAATATTGTGACTGGCAAGTTGGAAGGTCAAAACCCTATGCCCCAGCCTCTCTGATGATCTTTGCCTGGTTGACGATACCAGGAAAACAGCCATCATTGACCATGAACTCAAGAGGCTCCACATTGATATTGCTGAGTTGCAGAAGACTTGACTTCCAGCAAATGGTAGCCTCAGAGAGCAGGACTATACATTCATCTGGCCAGGGAAAGAACCAGAGGAGCAACGATTACATGGTGTTGGTTTTGCAGTGAGAAATTTCCTGCTATCTTTAATTGAACCACTATCAAAAGCCATGGCTTGAATTCCCTCTGTCTGCCTCTCAACGACTTCAGGTCTAGTGACCATCTTGAGTGTGTACGCTCCCACATTCTGCTCCTCAGCTGAGACAAAAGATGTGTTTTACATGGAGTTTAAACCACTATCAGAGGTCTACCTACCACAGAACACCTGTTTGTGCTTGGAGACTTCAATGCCCGAGTTGGAGGTGATCATGATTCCTCGTCCAGCAGCATTGGACAGTTTGGTGTTGGCAAGCTGAATGAAAATAGGCAGAGATTGCTAGAGTTATGTTCTTACCACAACGTTTGTGTGACCAATACATTCTTTGCCACCAAACCTAACCACAGAGTATCCTTGCGACATCCGAGTTCTCATCACTGGCATCAGTTGGATCTTGTCATCACTAGAAGATACTTGCTGAACTGTGTCCTTGTCACCCGCAGCTATCATAGTGCTGGCTGTGACACCAATCATTCCTTGGTTGGCAGCAAGGTGCATCTCTAGCCCAAACAAATCAACCACTAAAAGCAGAAAGCACACCCTTGTATCAACACTTCTAGGGCATCAGTGCCAGACCTGCATGAGCGCTTTGCCAATAGTATTATAGAGGGTCTCAAGGACTCTCCACAAAGCAGTGTTGAAGCAAGGTGGAACAACATCCATGACACCATTTACAACTCTGCCATGGATATCTTTTTGTAAAAGAGAGAGGCAAAATCCAGATTGGTTTGATGTACGAATCACTGAAATTAAACCAGCACTCACATCCAAGCAAGCAGCACTGTTCAACTACAAGAAGAAGCCTTCAGAGATGACTCTGACTGCATTTAAGAAGGCCAGAAACAAGGCCCAGCAGGTCATTTGACAAAGTGCCAGTGACTATTGGCTGAACCTCTTTCACAGCATCCAACCTGACGCTGACTGTGGCAACATTCATGCCTTGTATGAGGGCATAAAGAAAGCCTTCGGCCCCAGTAATGCCAAGATTACATCCCTAACGTCTGCCTCAGGTGAAGTCATTTCAGACCGAGGTAAACAGAGAGATGGGGAGAGCATTACCAGGAGCTCTACTGAAAGGAGACTGTTGTTGCTGACACAGCATTTGAAAACATAACTCCCTTTGCTATTATGGAAGAGCTTGACAACCCATCCTCTGTTGAAGAGCTTAGTAAAGCCATTGACTCCCTTGCCTGCTGTAAAGCTCCAGGAAAGGATGACATTCCACCAAAGGTCATCAAGGTTTGCAAGCGGTGTGCTCTTCTTGACCACCTGCATGAGCTCCTGTTACAATGTTGGCAGGAAGGAACAGTACCCCAGGATATGCGTGATGCCCACATCATCACATTGTACAAGAACAAAGGAGACCGAACTGACTGCAACAACTACCAAAGGATATCCCTCCTCAGCATTATTGGGAATGCGTAGTTCTGAACAGGCTGAAATCATTCATGGAACGTGTTTATCCTGAGATGCAGTGTGGGCTTAGAGTGGGAAGGCCCACAATTATCATGATCCTTTCACTAAGGCAGTTGCTAGAAAAGTGCTGAGAGCAAAGTAAACCATTGAACATCGCCTTCATTGATAAAGCTAAGGCATTTGACTTGATTAGCAGGAAAGGCCTCTTCACCCTGCTACAGAGGATTGGATGTCCCTCTAAACTCCTGAAGATGATTACATATTTTCATAAGGACATGCAAGGCTTCGTACAATATGATGGCTCCTCATCAGACCCATTTCCAGTCAGAAGCAGAGTTAAGCAAGGGTGTGTACTCGCTCTAACACTCTTCAGCATCTTTTTCTCTCTGCTACTGTCCCATGCCTTTAATGAGCCTGAAGATGGTGTATACCTCTTCACCTGAAGTGTTGGTAATCTCTTCAGCCTTGCACACCCTTGAGCAAAATCCAAGGTGTGGACAGTACTGATCAGAGAGATGCTGTTTGCAGATGACGCTGCCCTGACTGCTCACACTGAGGAAGCACCACAACACCTCATAAGTGTCTTTGCTGGTGTCTGCAGAGATTTTGGCCTCACGATCAGCCTCAAGAAGACCAACATCATGGGATAGGATGTCAGCAGCACCCCTTCATCTTCATCGGTGATCACATTCTGGAGGTGGTGAAGGATTTTGTTTACTTGAGCTCCGCCATCTCCTGAAATCTGTCAGCAGTACCCCCGCATCTTCATCTGTGATCATACTCTCGAGGTGGTGAAGGATTTTACTTACCTAGGCTCCACCATTGCCTGCAATCTCTCCCTGGATGCCGAGCTGAACTTCCAGATTGGTAAGGCAGCAACAGCAATGGCACGCCTAACAGCGAGGGTCTGGCATAATTCAAAACTGACCATCAACACTAAAATGAAAGTGTACCAAGTGTGTGTGCTTAGTATACTTCTCTATGGTTGTGAAACATGGACCCTGTACTCCTGCCAAGAATACAGACTCAACACGTTTCATCTACGCTGCTTCAGAAGGATCCTAGGCATCACCTGGCAGGACTGCATTCCAAATAAGAATAGCCTAGAGTAGGCAAGGATATTAAGTATGTTTGTCCTGCTCTCCCAAAAGTGATTGTGCCGGCTTGGTTATGTCAGCCGTATGCAGGATGGTCGAATCTCCATGTATGGCAAGCTTCCCAGTGGCTCCAGACGCACAGGAAGGCCTGTTCTGTGCTTCAAAGATGTCTGCAAGCATAACATGAAGGTGGGCAATATCAGTCCAACAGGCCGGGAAGCCATGGCTGCAGATCGCATTACTTGGAGACTGACCATCAAGACAGGCAGACAGACAAGCGAAAAGAAGAGAGAGGAGCTGTGGGAGGAGAAGTGAGAGCACAGATGACAGAGGACAGTTTTGGTACCTACACAGCCAGGTGTCGGCTACACCTGTATAACTTATAACAGAGCCTGCCAGTCAAAAATCAGAATTTACAGTCACAGCAGGCATTTCACTTCAACCTGACTCATTTTTTGATGCAAAATTCACTTTCTCTTGATACAGCGAAAGGCCATGGAATATATATAGTGGCTCTAGTGCAGTGCCTTACCCACAATCTTGTTGCTGGAAAAGACAATCCCTGTTTTAAAGAATTGTGGACATAATGCCATGCTGATAGCATTATTAACATCTCCAGTCCTCAGCTCAGGGGAAACAAATTCAGGGTCATTTGTCTTTAGTCACCCCCCCCCCCCCCGTAGTGACAAACTAGATGAATTATATGGTTTAGCAATAATGTTGCCTATCCTCCTCTTAGAATAAAAAATGTGGGTGTGTATATAGGGGGAGGAAAACCTTTTAACCCTGTTACATACTGAAGGAGGGCAACGAAAAAGAACTAAAGGAAGAATGAAATCAGAGGCTGGCACAATACATAACAAGAAGGGAAATAAAATACTAATGAACAAGCTGTTCATCCCACAAAGAGTCCATTTGAAAGTCCAGGAAGGGAAGGGCCCCTGAAAAGAAAGAAAATAAAAAGGGAAGTAATACTATGCCATTCCATAATGACGGTATGGAAGGCAAGAAATGTGTTGCTTTCCAAGCCCCGTACTTAGAGCATAAACAGCAGAAGGACCAGACAGATGGCTACACTAGATAATGGGTGGAGTTGTTATTCAAGGAGAAATAGGATACTAAAACTTCTATCGCAGTCTTTGTAGGTCAGGAGGCAGAGTTTTCTGTCTCTCAAATGGCCACTATGCAAGAAAACCCTGAGCTATCAGATCCATGAGTGAGCAGATTGAACTTTAAGTAGGCATAGTGGGAGGATCGGATTCTAAGTAGAGCAAGAGGCAACATACCCTGGGTGGTAGGGTGAGAATCCACCATATCTCCTCCTTTAATGTGTCCCTTTTTTGAGCTTCAAAATGATTTGCTATACTGGTTGACAAAGGGGAGATTAGTAACAATAAGTCAACCAATAGTACCTAAGCCCTTAAGAAAACTAGTTATGAAATTGGCACATAGGCATGTTTTGAGAGAAAATTTTGGCAGGGACAGAAGTAAAGGCAGTGTTCTAGCAGTGTTCTAGCAGTGTTCTAGTTGAGTTCTAGTTGGGTTCTGTTGGCTGAAGATAATGACTAAGATGGAGAGCATTTGTGCAAGATGCCCCAAGTGTCAAAGGATGTCCCTGAATTTTAGCCTTAGTAGCCTGTTGATACCTATAGTCATCATAAACATACCCATTGAAAGGATTACTGTAGACATTGTGAGTGCTTTAAGTCCAGTAATGGGTGCCAGTACATTCAGGATGTACTCTAAGGCAGTAGCAAGGAATTGGTTTTCTTGTTCTCTAGAGTTGACACACCAAAGGAAATAATCACAAACCAAAGACCCCCCTTTATGTCAAAGACTATACATCAACTATGCGTTAACCTTCAAGTGAAGCAACTCAGAACTTCTTTATGCCACCCACAGACTGATTACCTGGTAATATGATTTAATAGGAAGTCAAAGTCCATGTAAACAGAAATGCTAAAAGATGGCAAAAACTGGGATCAGGTGTTACCTTATCTCCTTGACATTCAAGAGATTCCCCAGGCATCCAAAAGATTCAGTCCTTTTCAGCTCATCTTTGGGAGACATCCTAAAAGGCTACTAGATATAACTAAGGAGGCAGTGGAAGAAGACACTACTCATTTTAGAACTGCTTAAAATTAGTGATGCTGTTAATCTGTGAGCACATAGTGAGGGCAGAAATACCCCACTAGGGAGTATGTAATAGAGATGCCAGAAGGCAATTATTTCAAGTCACAGACCAGGTATTGATTTTAATACCTTTGTCCGAAAATACATTTCTGGCCAAGTGACAGGGACACTGAGTCTGTAGAAACAAACCATTACAATATATCAGGAGCAAACAGGGGCGGCTCGTGGCATCGGACTGCCGGTCTGCAGCCCCCTCAGTTGTTTTGGTCACCGTCTTTTAATTTAATGTATAAAAAAAAAAAGAAATCTTTTTTTTTTTTTGTAGTTTAATTTCGAGTCCGCGACTGGAAAGTATGCGCATCCGCGACTGGAAAGTATGCACATGTGCATTGCGCACCTTACCCGCGGTTGTAAGCAGATTTTTTTTTTTTTGTTTTGATTGCAGCCCGGCGGAGCAGTTAAGGCATCATTGTGATGCCCAGAAGTCTATGCGGCAGCGTTTCCAAACCGCATAGACTTGGAAGGGGATCGGACTGCGACGTCCGCAGGCACATCAGTCATGACGTGCCTGCTGGGCTAAAGCCTAAATGCTGCTGATTGGTTGTCGCTCTCTTCTCGGGCTTTATGTGCTGGGAAGAGAGCGAGAATCAGTCAGTTCAGTTTGGCTTAGATTAGGAATCGAGGTTCAACTTTAATTTTGTGATCATCATTGTATTTTTTTTTATTTCTATTTTCGGAATCGTTTTTTTTTTTTTTGTGGATTTATTATCGTTTACTTTGGGCAGCGGAAGAAGAGCAGAAGAAAGAAGAAGGAAGAAGAAGAAGGAAGAAGAAAGAAGAAGAAGAAACTACAGAGTGAAGGACGGGTGCAGAATAGATGTAAGTATATTAATTGTTAACTCTTCTAAAACTGATGTACATAAACCATGCAAAAAAATCAGCTATTTTATGCACATTGTAAACAGTTAAAACATGCTGGCTACAGGCAGTTACATCTGCTTTCCCAGTAGGGATTATAAAGGATGCCTTTATATCTGGTCTAGACTTTGCTGGAGAGATGCTGAGTATCAGAATGGATTTTTTTCAAATTTATTTTTATTTTAATGTGTAAACAGTGTAAATGGTTTATTAATATGTTTTAGTATTTTAGAATGGGGACTGTTCTAACAGGCAGATTTTTTTTTGAGGGAGGTGGTTTCCTACTCATTCTATACTGCTTTCTGTATTTTATTGTATTTTTTCTGTATGTTTTCGTATATTCATTATTGTGGTGTTTAAACATTTTGTTGTATAATTTTGGATTTATATGGCTAGTATTTCTAATGTTCTGTAGTGCTGTGCTTGTAGTTACTTTAGTTCTTCTAGTGCAGGACTTGGTTAATTATTGTAAATTGATTCAGTGGGGGAGGATAAAAGGTAGAATTTTAATGAACCCTTTGATTCAGCAAGGCTTAACAAGGTAGGGAAGCCTTAGCTCACCCCCCCCCCCCACACACACATTATAATAAGCCTTTATAATTCAGAGACTGCCCTTCTGTTGATGTTTCTCTTTTACTGGGGGCTTCAATCAAGAGTTCAGTCTTTTAGGTAGCGCTGCATGATAATGTGGCAGTTTGAAGGGTGGCTAATGCTAATTAGCTATGTGTTCTCCCCTGGAAAAGTTTATGGCTTCCGACTTGTTTGGCTGAGAGATTCAGAAATTGCTTTTTTGAAGAAAATTTTACTTCAGGAGGAAAAAGTGACTGCTGTAAAAACATCACGGCTAGCTCACTCCTATGGGAGTACTCTTGATGCAGGTAAATTCATTCAAAATGTGGGGGTTGGGGGTGTACTGGTACATGTGTGTGTGTGTGTGTGTGTGTGTGTGTGTGTGTGTGTGTGTGTGTGTGTGTGTGTGTGTGTGTGTGTGTGTGTGTATGTGTCTCTGTAGAGGCATGAATGAAGCTGCATGAATGTGTGTGTGTGTGTGTGTGTGTGTGTGTGTGTGTGTAGTAAATGCTTGTTTATTGATGGGTAGATATGGATGTGTTTGTAAGAATGTGTGTGTAGGGGGTGCCTTTGCAGATATGATGCCTGTGCCACTAGGACAAAGTACTAGTGCAGATAGGTCTGACAGTGCTAATGTGTTATTCAGAGACATGCTAATGACTTTATTTTTCTCATAGTGGCCATAGCTACTTCTGAATTACCTTTTCTCACCATTGTGCTAGCTGACCAACTTGCACTGGGCAATTATGACTGATGACCCTGTTTCTGAATCCTAGGAAAAGTCTTTCTGATCTGGGTATACTGGTGTTAGCCAAAATACATTGCACTCTAGGTCACGTGCATTTTTATCATATTCTTTTATCTGTGTCCATTGATCTACATATATTAGACTCTGAAAATGATCACTATGTTCACAGCAGGAAATATATATATTAGATGATGGAAGAGCTGGTATCTGTCCTAAACATGTTGAGCACACACCTCTCAACTGGCCAGAATTTTGCAGAATAGCCCAGATTTTGACCTGTCCATTGTAAAATTTTTGATTTTCTGGTAAATCAGTGAGTACTGCAAACAGTCAATGCCAGGCATTTGAATTTCATACGTCTTATTTTGAACATGCATATTTGATGCAAAGCCTGTTGTTCTATTAACCTTTTAAGTGCTTTAGAGAAATATTTAAAACTGTCCCTAATTTTGGCCTTTTGTTCCACCACTATTTTTCCTTTGCCTAGATTTCTTGTGCAAAGAAGTTGACAGTTATGGTTAAACATTTACTCTGAGGAACTCAAGCCATGTGTAATGCCAGTACATATATCACATATTTTCAAGATATACTTGCCCTACAGAAATTACATTGAATGGTAGCACTCAGAGATTTGTTAGGATTACCCAAGAAGAGAAATTCTGCAAATCAGCTTGCTAGCAACAAGTGACCAAATGGTTTTCATCTGTTAAAAGATAGCGCAAGTCAGCAATTTTTTTTTTAACTTGCATTCACCTCTGTTTATAGTAAATTACTAGATTATACTACATCAAGGGTATTCTATGTGCCTTTGCCCACATAACCCCTTATTGTATAGTATACTATGTCAGGAGGTAGTGAGAGCATTTTGAAAATATCACTGATATGGGATGTTAGAACTACATAATTCCTGTGACTGAAATGTAACCTTTAAAGTAAAACTCCAATGATTAAAGTATATTATTTCATGTAAATAAGTATGTGAAGCATTGATCCCATTGCACCATAGCCACCCCGTCTTGTTGGCCACACCCCATCTTGTTGGCCACACCTCGTCTTGTTGGCCACACCCTGTCTTGTTGGCCACACCCACCCAGCTGTCTCCTGCAGCCCCCTATGATTTGAAGTCACCAGCCGCCACTGGGAGCAAATATACCATACAAATGTCCTAAAACTATGGAGAGAGGCAGAGACAGTCCCAGTCATCCTGCTGGCTTAGGCAGGAAATACTAGAAAAGGAAAGGGGCTGTTTGTACCCAAAGTGATAGTAAATGAGATCCCATTCAAACCTCAAAAACAGGGTGAAATAGAGTTCATACTCTACAATAAAGAGGCATTCTCTGAACTCCCAGTCAAAAATAGCCTGATTAAACATAATATAGAGACCAGTCTGCATGAAAAGGTCAATCTTAAGCCATACTGGATATTTAAGTCTCAAAGAAAGGTGCTTCGGAGGAAGTGAAGAAAATATTTCAGCTGGGAATTATTAAGGAGTGTACCAGTGAGTGGAACAGCCTCATAGTTCTTGTGTCAAAGCCCAATGGAATCATTCAGTTCTGTAATGATTTTAGAAAGTTCAGTGACATATCCAAGGTTGACAGCTACCCCATACCAAAACTAAATGAAATGACTGAGAGGTTAGGAAAGGTTAGATTCCTGACCATTCAGGTTCTTGCAAAAGGCAGCTAGCAAGTTCCTTTAACAGAAGAGGGTAAAGGAAAAAAATGGTGTATTCATGTCCATTTTTTTCAGTATCAAGTTCTCTTGTTTGGTCTTTGTAGGGCATGAGGTAAATGCAAGTGACTATTGGACAATGGTGCTTAAGCCCCATAACCTGTGTACTATAGCATATTGGAATGATGTTATTATCCCTTCAGAGAACTGGGACTCACATCTGCCCAAAGTTCAGGCTGTTTTAAGTTTACTGAGATAAGCGAAGCTCATAGTCATCCCACAAAAGTAAGCTCAGGGTGAATGAGGTTACATATTAGTAATACATTGCAGGCAAAGAGACTGTTAAACCCCAAAGAGAAAATGCTGAGCCAGTACAAAACTGGCCAGTGCCCCAATCAAAGCAAAAGATGTAGGTAAAGGCCTTCCTCAGCCAGGTGGATAGTATAAAAAATTGTATCGCATGTCTCCACCATTATCTGCACCTCTACTTGCTTTACAAAAGGGAAAATGACAACCATGTTCAGGCAGAATCCAGAGGCGGAGGATCCGTTCCAGCATTTAAAAGCCATCTTATGCATGGAATCTGTTCTGCATCCCCTGACTTTTCTAGATCTTTTAATATGCACATAGGCCCATTAGAAGTGGACTTGATTGCATTACTATCTCAGAGAGTAGGTGAGAAAAAGTACACAATT
Organism: Protopterus annectens; assembly: GCF_019279795.1. Lineage (NCBI taxonomy): Eukaryota > Metazoa > Chordata > Ceratodontiformes > Protopteridae > Protopterus > Protopterus annectens. The sequence continues at coordinate 107,247,729 of NC_056727.1, read as the reverse complement.
GTTGTTTACGTAGAAAACTGAATAAGACTGACACTAGATATTCAGTTATTGTATGTGAACACCGAGCCAGCAAATGGGCTCTGTAGAAAGAAGTACAAACTTTGCAGGTGGGTCTTATTCCCCCAACCCTTCCACTTCAACATATAACATCACCCCAGTCAGCCATCACAATGCAGATGGCTACTCCCAGATCATCAGGCTATCCACAAGATCAGGAACCACTGGCTTCAAGCTGGATAGGGTCAAATATAAAGTGATTTCTACTTGGAAAGAGTATTTTACATGTGTGTTATGCATTGTATCAGGGTTCTTGCTATCATTGACTGAAATGTAATGCTAGCTGTATTTACTACTTTAGGGAGAAATTGCTGTGCATGTGTAAAGTAACCCTCAGGTGTAACCTCAGGGTATTTCAAAGGAGAGTCTATCTAATCAGCCCAAATCAGATGTCTGAGAAGAAAGAGAGTTCAAGAGCGGTCTGAAGAGTTTGTGAATAGTAAACCAGATATCAGCATGTTGGCTCTGGAAGGAAACCCATCAAAAAACTGGTTAGTCAGAGGAGAGCCCTGTTGATCTTTATAGCTGACATGAGAATACAGACTGTTTCATTTCCATTTTAGAAAGCAACAAAGGTACTCTAATTTTTCTTAAATAGAGACCATTGAAGTTTTATTTGCTCCACAGAAAATCCTGGAATGAGTGGGGTGTAAAACCAGAGACCTTTTATGATTTGTAAACTACAAGGACCTTTTATATTGAAAATACTGTCAAATGCTTATGTTATATTGGGCGAAGCCAATGCACAGCTTTAAGGCAAATGAGCTACTGCAGTGATTTGGATGTGACACAGTACACACTTCTTTTAGAGAACCAGTACAAATATGTACATCAGGGTTAGATCATATTTCCTGTGTGTTATATTACTACTCCTCCAGACATGAGACAAAGCATACTTTGGCATGCTTGCTCTGACAAGCTCCTGTATGTAAGGAACACTCCTTTCAACCTTCCACATGTGGTTGTCAATGGCAGGGCTAATCATCTTGCTTCCACTGGTATTTATGAGCCAACAATTACCAATCATTTCTACCCCAACATGGCTGTCTCTTTTAGGGCCTGGGCGGCTAATCAAGCCTGAGTTGGCTGGGGTCCAGTCAGGACTTTAGCCTTGCTTGTCACAGAGATGGCACTCTTTCACTAAACTTTTAATTTTAGATTTGTCCCTCTTACATTTAGATCATCATGTAGCTCTTGGCCTGTTAAAATGGAAGCTTACTTTTCCTATCCAAGTATTCACATTGCTTATGATGTTTTCTTTAAATCTTCTAATTCCCATTTGCATTCTGCTCTCCATTGTTCATATCTTCTTAATTCTGAATTTAAGCTTCCTATAATCATATATGTTTCTTTTCTGTCTTGCCTCCCCTCCAGGCAGTAAGCCCTTTTGTTTCCCAGTTTCAAAATGTAGAACTCCACTGTGGATTTCACACTTTGTCTCTATTTACAGGTCAGTGAACGAGATGACAGACAGCCACTAAAGAGATACCCTTCTGGTAGGCTGGGTATTCTGGTCCCCAGCATCTCCACTTTTGTCTAGTCTGCATTCATTCTTAAATAGGGATGTACAGTGCCAGAGCCCTACTGCAATTCATGCACTACTTGGTAAGATTATGGTGCTGTTTATCTGGTAAGCTGATGCTTTGCGTGTTCTTTGCTAGGTGGAGTGTTCACACATTGTCATAACTCTTCTACTCCAATGAACAAGTCAGCATTAGCTGTCCTTATCCAGCCTTCTGCAACTGACACTCCCTGTGCATAGTGTTGGGGAAATACCAGGAATGAGGTTGGAATTTTCGTCTGGTTGGTTGAACTAATGTGCCCTGAAAGGAGACACTTGTGTAGAAATGCATAGTACATGTAATTAAAAGGAAATGTAATAGAACAAAGTGAGTCACCAATGTTCTAATAAAGCAGTGAAGGAATTTAAAATATCTGAAGAAATATGGCTGCATAAATGTTATATGTTCTTTAGTTATTTTAATTTAACATTTTATAAGAAATACAATTTAATAAAGAGTGTATTTAAGATCTTGCATTTTATAGAAGAGACTGTTTTTCTTAAAAAAACAGCTATTTGTAAAACTTTGAATTGAATCAATTTATAAGCTGATTTTTGCCTATGAATAATGAAGTAATATCTGAATCTATAACTAGACATTTGAGAATTGTAGACTTAGTAAAATCGCTGGATATGGCAAAACTGTCACATTAAAAATGAACGTTATGAAATATGAGATTGTAATCACATTGAAAAAAATCAAAATACAGACATTTGAAACTGCAAAATGGGACAGTGTACTTTCTGTGTTGATAATATTACAGACAAAGTGTACAAGATAATCTTCTCAGTGGTGGTCAGCTTAACCTCTAAGAAATGTTTAGGAGTGGAGTCTTATTTCATAGGTATGTACTAGGCTAGCTGCTCTTATGGGACATTTTAAGCCTAGCCAATTTCCTCTTGAAGGTGAAGACTGAAGTCGAATATATATATTTTTCAATGTTAAAACTGTACCCCACAACTGTCCAGAGCTTTGCAGAATGCCTCTGATTTTGCCTCATATTTTTGTCTTGTCCCCTGTAAAGAAGGGGGGGGGGGGGACAAGAGAAAACATGAGTTTCTAATAAATCACTGAGGAATACATTCAGTCAGTACTTCATACGTTGTTTTTTTAAAGTTCGTGTTGATGCAATACCCACTGTTCTAATAATTTTTAAAGTGAGTTAGAGTAATATTTAAAAATTGTGTCTGATTTTGGCACTTTGTCTCCCCCAATTATTTTGGGTTTTGTCAAGAATTCTTGAAAAGAAAACTTGAGAGATGTGGCTAAATCCCTTTACACGAGTCTTGTATTTCACTTATAAAAACAGGCAGACATTTAAATATGTTAGTAGCTGACCATACAATTTGGAATTAATAATTTCTCTATATCTGTATGTATTTTGATACTTATATCTGTATGTATGTTAAATGGTACCCCTTATGGCTTAATACCAGACATAAGCACACTGATATTTATTAGTCACACTTGTTTTGCTGTACTGAAATTATTATAAGAGTGGGTTATGCAGTTATTTATTATTTTCATGTTTTTAGTATATTTCTGAAGTTCGTTAAATGCTTAAATTTAAGCCCCAGATGCTAAATAAATAAAATAAATTAATGAATCTGTACTGAATGTTGCAAAGTATAATTTTTACAGTCTGCACTATCATTTGTAACATCTGTTCCTTTGCTGTATTAGAAGTAAGGCATAAGTCAAGGGTTGTAAAAATAGAATTATGTTGTGTGAGCCCTAACAGGAAAAGCTGAAAGAAGAAAAAGAAGAACATTCAAGTATTTGTTAGGCTTACACAACATAATTCTATTTTTACAACCATTGACTTATGCCTTACTTCTAATACAGCAAAGGAATAGCTGTTACAAATGCTAGAGCAGACTGTCAAGATGATATTTTGTAACATTTAGTACAGATTCATTAATTTATTTTATTTATTTAGAATTTGGGGCTTAGATTTGAACATTTAAGAAACTTCAGCAATATAATTAAAACATAAAAATAATAAATAGCCATATAACCACTCTTAGAATAATTGAATGTTATACTTGCAAATTATGGAGTAAAAAGCTGATATGATTTGATCTGACTATAGTATTGATAAAACATGCCACAGAATTTATAGTCAAAACTGATCTTGTTTAGTTAGAAAAAGAACACAGATAAGGTGCTGAAAAATCAAAAATGCTAAATTAGGCTATTATCTTAGACAATTGAAATTATTAAAAACAAGATTTCCATAAATTGTAAGTGGTGCAGAAAAAAATCTACCCAAACATGCTAATCTACAAATTTTGTAACAAAAAGGACCTGCTTTTGAGGATTGTTAATGCCCTGTCAAGTTTGCTGTCAAAACTTTGGAAGTCTGGGGTTAAATCTGTGCAGCCCATTTGCAAAGATATTAAACCTATTAAAGCTGTTAAAATGAACTGTATTAGAATATGCTGAATGTCTTTCTCTGAACATTTACATAATGTTGCCTGTTATGTTGCCACTACAACAGTCTGCTAGATGAAGCCAGGTGATCTGTAGCTCAGTCAGGGCTTTTATTCCTGTATACGATAGAACAGTTCGATTCTCGGCTGGAGTGCGAGGAGTGCCTTCTGTATGGAGTCTGCATGTCCTCCCCACGGTTGGGTGGGCGTTCGAAAGACATGCGTAAATGGGCATGCCTTCGCTGAAGGTTGAACGTCGAGCTGGCACCTCGGCATTCGTGAAAATCTACTGCCAATCATTAGTGGACTGGAGTTCCGCTGTGGCAACCCCTAACCGGGAAAAGGCGAAAGACAAGAACAACATACACTAGAACAGTTTAATATCTTTACCTCACCATGAGCATATTCATTTTCACCCCTTGGTTCCCCATATCACTGGTACACATTTCTTTGAATCCTTCAGTACAGCTATACCACATCAAGTTAATTGTTCTCCTTTTCCTTTTGCAAAAGATGTTCTTGCGTAAACTGATGTAATGCTTGCATGCTGAATTAATCAGAATAATATTTATTTCTATTTGGGGTAGTCCTGCGAATGTTCTGCACAAGAACATGTGATTATCACAATCATTTATTGAAGATACCATCTCAATTAATTTTGCAAGTTCTTTTGACAATTTTTGTTTTAATTTTTTTCTGTTTCTTTGTATTTATAAGGAGCTAGTATTCTCTAACTACCACATTGCATTTTTGTTTGGGTCTTTTTTAATTGTGACCAGTAAAGTTTTTTTATCATATATGTTGGCAGTATAATCAGTTTTCTCATCTAACAGAAAAAATGAAATTCCTTGAACATCAGTATTTCAAGTGCAAGACACCGAGGAACATAATGCCACTTGCTGTTTTCCATAGAAAATCACTGCACGTGTGACTTCTAAATGAACAGCAGTGATTCACTTTTTATGGAAATGTCCTTCTTCAAGATGGTAAGACTATGGTATTGGTATATATAAGTGTGGGTTGTATGGTGGGCTTGTCCCCCCCCCCCCACACACACACACATCAGTGGGTGCAGAGGCTTGCAGAAAAGACTTGCATTTAACTTTTTTATCCCTCTGTATTTTGTGCATTATTTTTTGGCATTTGTGATGCTTGGGATTTTGTTGGATGAAACAGGTTTTTGTTTTATCTTCAAGTAAAGGAAGACTAAGAATTGATTAAATTATCTGTTGACTACTGTTGTAACCCCCAGGCTGAGTCTGAAACCAACAGTGATCTAATATGTTCAACAAATACACAAATATACATAAGTAAAGTAGCAGGGGTATTGCCAGAGCAAGAGTTTGACTTTTCACACGAAATAGTAATTTTGAATAAAGTAATATGATCTTCTCATGGCAGTTTTCTCTATTCATGTTGAACTATTTGTTTCTAAAGACACCATTCAGTAAGTCAGGCTTTAGCACTATATGTTATTTAAATATGTAATTTTGAGAGTCATTCATTCATTGTCCCATACAAATATGCCATTTGGTGGCTTCCTTTGAACACATTAGACAGCCTTAGTTATTTCTCTAACCATCTCTTTGCCAGAATCTATGTTTATACTACTGCACCTTGAAGAAAACTAAAGTGTACATTTTTCTCCATGTTACAGTGCCTTCAAGGTTGCATATGGTTCTGAGAAAGGTTTTATTTTTTAAGTTTCATAAACAAATAATTACTTTTCTTATGTTCTTTTCATACCATAAAGTTTAGACCAGTTTGTTCTTAAAATATTGTCAAACAAACAAGTAAAATATTTTTCCAAGTACTTTCTTCCATACTCTTAAGGCAATTAAATATTGTTACATTTGATGTTCTGGATCTCTTTCAAATCATCCACTTTTTATTTCTGTACTTCAAATGCTTTTATAATTTCTGCATCATTTCCCAAACATTCTATTCATTGTTGTGGGCAACATTACAAAATAATGGGAAAGAGTTACTGTTACTCACTGCTAAAGGCAATCTGGCACACTGACATGGCTGGGAACACTGACAAACAGGACAGAAATTAGAAACATGCAAAAACACATCTCAGCAGAATTTTATTTATTTACACTTAGTTGACCAGTTTAGTCCCATTAGGCAATGGTCTCTTTTCAGCGAAGAACAAAGGTGTTATTCACACTGACTTGAAGGAAATTTGGTCAGGCACAGGGGAACTTTCCCCATCTCATGTTTTTTAAGTGCCATGGGATCTTTTACATCCACCTGACCACCTGCTCAAGCAGATAGGCCCTTCATTTGGCATCTCATCTGAAGCAAAAATGCTGACTCACTGCAACATACATACATTGACAGCTACATTAAGCAAACAGTAATCACAAACAAGGTAGGAATTACAATATATGTACACACGAACAAATGCAGAAGCAGAGGGTTAGTCTCTCACACATAGGTTCATAGGTTCATAGGTTTATACTAGGCTATCTGCCCTAAGGCATTTATAAGCCTAGCCCAAAGTTTTGTGGCTTACGCCACCCCTTATATGAAAAAATACTGTGCCCATTAGTTTGTTGTGCCTCTGTCCAGCAGTGACACAGAGATGATTCCCGGGGTAAACCTACGATCTCCCATCCACAGGTCAAGATTTCTCTTGAACAGAGCCAGCGAGGTGCTCTGCCTCACATGGACCGGGATTTTATTCCACAGTATAGGGAGTCTCTGAGTGATAAATCTATTCCTCCAGCATGTCCTATTTATATCCGTGCTAAGGTTTAAGTCGCTTGCTCTAGTGGTTTTGGTGGATTTGGATTTTTTGAGGTGGAGCATGTCCATTAATTCTGGTTGGACATGGCCTTGTATGTCAGGCACATGTCACCTCTGAGCAGATGGTATGCGACTGAATAGAGCTGGAGTTTCTTCAATCTGGCAGCATATGACAGATTTTGGAGTCCCTTTTTCCTTTTGGTGAGGAACTTTTGGGGTCTCTCCAATTGCTGCAGATGTCGGGTGAGATACATCCTGAATGGGGCATTGTACTCAATCATTGGTCTGATAAGTGAAGAGTACAGGGGAACAATGACCTCACTAGATCTGGATGTGAATCCCTTCATGATCAGGTGGGCAATGTAGAAGGTCTTTCTAACCACTTTAGCAACATGAGTATCAAAAGAAAGGCCACTGTCAACCTGGGTCCCCAGGTCCCTGATAACCTCTTCTGTGCTTAGTGGATTGCCACCTATATGGTAGCTTGGGGTTACCTTGTTTTTCCCGAAGGGTATGACTATACATTTTTTGGCGTTTAACTTCAGGCCATGGCTCTGGCACCAGCTATCTGTTTCCGTGAGTCCCTTCTGAAGGATATCCATGTCCGATGCACTTTCCACTATTGCGCCCAGTTTGCAGTCGTCTGCAAACTTTGTCAGCCAAAATCCTCCCATGTTGGCCTGTACTTCTGAGAAGTAGATGCCGAACAATAGGGGGCCAAGGACCGAGCCCTGTGGGACACCACTTGTGACCGGCTTGGAGTCTGACATAGCGCCAGCAACTCTAACCCTGTGGGTTCTGTCCTTAAGCCAGTTTGCAACCCATCTTGTGACATATGGGTTTACATTTAAGCTGGTAAGATTTTCTACAATACCCGAGTGGGGTATTGTGTCGAAAGCCTTTGCAAGGTCAAGGTAGGCTGTATGGACTGCCTTTCCCTCATCAATGGCCTTGGTGACTGTTTCGAAGAAGTCGACCAAGTTCAAAAGGCATGATCTGCCCTTGACGAAGCCAAACTGGTTCGGGTCCAATGTCTGCAAGTCTCCTATATCTTTGTTTATGAGCTCCATTATGATCCTCTCCATAGCTTTGCAGACTAGACTTGTTAAGCTTATGGGGCGGTAATTACCAGGGTCCGTAGAGGCACCGCCTTTGTGGAGTGGGACCACAGTTGCCATATGCCACTCCTTGGGCACGTATCCTGTGGTAAGGCTGAGATTAAACAGCTGCCTTATGTGCGGGTTTAATTCCTCATTTAGCTCGTGTAGCACACAGCCGGGGACACCATCCAGTCCCATTGATGCTGTGTTTTTAGCTTTAGAGAGAGCAGCTTTCACCTGCGCATTTGAGATGTCTGGGAGGCTACACTCCGCTGGGATAGTTATCGCTCCTTTAGGGGGGGAGGTGAGGTTTGCACTGAACCTGTCTGCCAGTATGTTGGCAATGTCTGTGGGTTCAGTGATTTTGAATCATTTTGGACTAATTCTGAGCATATCTGGGAGTTTCCACCCAGGTTCCTAACATAGCTGAAAAAGGCCTTATGATTGTCCTTTGAATCCATGGCAATTTTTCTCTCAAAATTGGCCTTAGTTGATTTTATGAGTGCTCATATTTTTTACTAATAATGATCAGGGGTGACTTCCCTTTTATGGATTTTGTTCTATCATGTAATAGCTTTCTCCTCTTATTGTAAAGTTTGTTAATGGCTGGGGTCCACCAGACTGGACATTTGCCCTTTGTGGAAAGAGTCTTGGTTTTATTTGGGATTGCCTGATCCATGCAGTCCTGGAGGTGTTCATAGAAGGCATTTGTAAGGGCTTCCGCAGCTTGGGTTGTGGTTTCCACTGGCTCAGGGGCCTTGAAGGATACCACACCAGTCTTGAGTAGTGTGAAGTTTGCTTTAGAGAAGTTCTTCACTGTGGTCTTTTTTGTTTGGGGTGGGGGCGAGATGTGGATTTCCAGTGAGATTAGTTTATGATCAGATCTCACCAATGAGGGATATACTTCCGGTGTGGAGCATTTTGTCCCCATGTTTGTGATAATGAGATCTAGTATATTTTCTCCTCTCGTGGGAACAGTGACTAGCTGTTCCATGGCATTTGAATTTATGAACTCCAGGAACTGTTGGGCTAGAAAGTTAGGGCTTGAGTAATGTTCCCAATCTATATTCGGGTAGTTGAAGTCACCCAATATGATGGTGTTTGGAGATACATTTATACCCTCCAGTGTCTTCAGGAAGGCTGTGTGGGGTTCCTGAGTTTGACAGGGTGGCCTGTAGCATGCTACAATTTGTAGAGCAGTTTTGCCTATGGTTAGTTGCACCTGGATGGTTTCCGAAGCCGTGCGTTGCCACCAACCTGGAGGTGTGGGTATCCTTTATGAATATGGATACACCCCTCCTTTTGTGGTGTGGTCCGGGTTTTGGGGCGGAACGCATGATATGAGGTAAAACCTAATAGTGCCAGGGTGCTCTCAGGAGCCTTGAACCAGGTTTCAGTTACAGCACAGACATCGATGTTCTCCATACTGAGAAGGGCCTCGAGTGCGTGCATTTTGAGATTTAGACTTCTGGCAATGAGCAGCATTACCCTCAGTTTCTTGCCATTTTGTTTTCAAGGGTGGTAGGCTTATAATTTGAGCCTTGCCTAAAAAAGCACTATGGGGTGGCAAGAGCCTTAGCCAATATCCGGAATCCCAGGGGTGACAGGTGCAAGCCGTCCCTTGCGAAGCAGTGTGGCTTGTCAAGCATGTCATCCCAGGCAGACAGACACTGGATCCCCTTTGAATGACACCAGACATTAAGCCAATTGTTAAAGCTGATCATCTTGTCTCTATATTGTGGCATCATTCTTGGTGAAGGAAGGATACTGCTCAGGGTCAGGGTCATACCTGCCTGGGCTACATAATCAGAGAGCTCCTCTATGTCTCTTTTCATGTAGTCCAGGGAGGTACATCTCAGGTCGTTCACACCAGCATGGACAATGACTGTGTCATATTTGTACTTGCCGTGGAGTGACCCGAGTGCTTGTGTTATGTGGCGGATTCTAGCGCCCGATAGGCAGCTTACTGTGACCCTCTCCTTGTTCAGCCTGGTGAGTGGGACATCGGTGTGTCTGACTATGGAGTCACCTATGACAAGTATGTTTGGTGTTGTATTTGGCCTTAAGGGCTGTGACTGCTTTGCACACTGATTTTGTGGTTTATGTGTTGCTTGTGGGGTGTCTTGAGGTAGCAGTTGATTGGGTGTCTGCTTTGGAGGCCTCTGCTGTTTATGTAAATTTTTACTCAGAGACTCCGAGTATGTCTTTGTGTGTTTATGTGTTTGATTCAGTGGTGTGGTAGCATTATGTGAGGCTGGTTTTGTGGTGTGTGTAGTTGCCTTCTCCTCCTGTCTGGTCTTGCCAGTCCTGAGTTGAGAGAGCTCAGCCTCCAGTTTGGCTAAATAGCTGCATCTCTCGCAAGTATTTGTGTTATGTGGGAGGAGGAGAGGGTTGTCTGTGTACATGAGGCAATTGTAACATTGCCTCAATATTCCTAGATTCACCAACTGGGCAGGAGAGGACGCCAGCATCTGGCCCTTCGACATGCTAGAAAAATTAAGAAGTTAGGTATGAGACTGAATAAGAGAGGACTTAGTAAGGAAGTGGGTACTCCTGGGGGGGTTTCGCAAGTGAGGGACTTTGTATAATATAGAAGTGACAAGTGCTGAGCTTTTTTTTTTTTTTTTTTTTGAGAAAAAAAAAAAAACTTTTAGGAACAAGTGCTGCGCTTTTTAGTCAAGGGATATACTGTTTAGGTTACTAGTAGAGCAGTTCTAAGGGAAAAAATGAAGAACAGACTTTATGGAGCCAGAAAAAGTTTAACCTTGTTAAACCGGCGCTGCCCGATGCTGCTCTAGTGGCAACTCCGCGCTAAATCGCCCTAAAGCACGCTAAAGCATGCTTTATAGCAGGGGGCTGGAAAAGGCAGGAAATTACCTAAAATGGCCACTGAACTACAAGTTACTGTCTTAAACCACTCCTCTGAGGACAAACAGGTAGCTCAGTACTCCCCACTCCCACTGGTGAGTAAAGAACCTGACCAAACAAAAAAATGGAGAAGTACAGGAACCAAGACAAAGCCCAGGGATCAGCAAAATCTGATCACTGGAACAAACTAGCCAGGAAAGTTAGGAGAACAAGAATATTTTTTTGTTTTTTTTCAAGTTTTTTTCACAGACAGAACAGAAAACACAATAAATGCTTTGCTTTTCGATTAAATGCTATCAAAAGCTAGTACACTTGAGTGTATTAGCCTGTAGTTTAACTTTTAAGCAAACTTAAACTAAGAAGTGCAACCAACAATTAAAGCTTATAAAAACAGGAAAAACAAGTAATACCACTATAAAATAGACAGAAACAGTCGTCGAATAACACAAATGGTCGAAAAATGCAAGAAAAAATACTTAAAATCTGAAAAGTTGCTTTTTCTGTCCTCTGCTGCTCTAGGAACTCTGCTGGATACCACGAGGAGCTGTGCTGAGTTCTCTACGGAAACTCAGATGCATACACATCAGCAATTATGCCCAGACACACACACACACACACACACACACACACACACACACACACACACACAAATATGCAAAATTACAGCCATTAACATGACTAAGTACACCTCAGATGTCTTATAATTATCCAATGGATGACAAATTTAATAAAGCGCAAGGCATTTCAACCACCATACATCTCAACTGTCCCTGATTTTGCTCTGTCTCATTTTTGATTTTGATTTTCTTGTAAATCATTGAGGATTACTTTCAGTCAATAATGCCAGACATTACAGTTTTATGCTTCTTATTGTTTAGAAAATGCATGTTGATGGAACTTAACTTTTAAGTAGTTAGGGTTATATTTAAAAACTGGCCCTGATTTTAGGTCTTTGTCCCCCTCAAATTATTGTTGGTTTTGGTTAGATTTCTTGGAAAAAGTTGAAACCTATGTGCTCTGTTTCTCTCTCTCTCTCTCTTTCTCACATATAGACTCATAGACTCACACAAGGCATTCACACACACACACACACACACACACACACACACACACACACACACACACACACACACACACACACACACACACTCACACTATTGCATTAATTTTTCTTTATTTTTCTCATGCTTGCTAAATGCATCTTATTAAGCTGTGGTTAACAAGGGGAAGGTAAAATAAGAAGTAATTGCAGATGCCATGAGGTGATTGACTTGTTTTTACTGAATGATATCCTGTTGGAAACTCTTCATTTTCCGGTAGGGTATCATTTAAAGTTTAGCACATTTTTTAAAGGAGTATAATGATATGTATGTTAACACTAATTTCAAATGCATATTGAACACAGAAGCAAACATCATAAAAAGACATAAAAGAAAGAATGGATGCCAAAGGTGTACTGTGTGCTATTGTTATCATGCAGTATGAGTATTACAATATTAGAAAAGCTGTTTAGACCAAAGTATACCTACAAAGTTAGATCATAATTAAACCTATGACTCCTCTTACCAACACAAGTATGTGACAAACCTCATGCACGTACAAACCAGTCAGTTTCACAAAACTAGTGAAATGGACATTGGGGTGTTTGTAAAATACATAGCTTGATGATATAAAGCAGGTAAAATCATCTAGCATAAAAAAGAAACCATTTGTAAATTACATGTAGTGGTATAATAATAGGGTCTAGGTAAAATCATTGAACGCTTAAAATGTGAATGATGATTTATCGAACCCATGTAAGCGAAAGCTTACAATCTCGAACACTTAGAACAGCATTTTTTTTCCAAGGGAAAAAAATCGCTGTTCCACAAAAAATAAAAATAAAAAAAAAATTAAAACATTACATAAAGTGGGGGGCTTTGCCCCCTATCCCCCCAGTGTGGGGCACTGTGCCCCCCACACCCCCCTACTTAAATATACCAACACAGAGATTGCACTACAGTGATGAAAATGGCAAAGTAACGGAAGCGGCCAAGCGATTTATTTCCCAGGGAAAGAATTTGCTTATATGCCATTTCGCTATTTTGCATTTCGTGCTTTCAAGTTCGATCAAGACGCATTCGAAAGAATGCATCTTTGATCATTTAATAGGAACCCTAATAATATTGCACTGAACAACATTTGTTTGATATCAGAAAAAAGCATGCACATCTCATCTACCATGTGCAAATAGCTAAAGTAATTCATCTTTCTCATCCCATTCTTTCAAATTCCCCATGTTGCAGTTGTCCCAGGCTGAGTGTAATGCACTCATTCTAATATGTTATTAGATGTTTCCACAATAGTCTGCATGAAGAACAAGTTAGCAGAGCCATTAACTGTTTGGCACATACAGTGCACTACCTGTGACCCATCTTTCCCATGTCATATTTCTTGAATAGTATAAGTACAATTACATCTCTCTACAATAACCTTCTGAAAATATATTATACACCTCTTTTCAGGTATTTTGTTTTGGGGAGTCTTCTTTAAGTATTTGGCATGTCCATCACTACCAGTCCATAATACATGTTTGCACATGCACATATACATACGTTCACACAGACATACACACACACACACACACACACACACACACACACACACACACACACACACACACACACACACACACACACACACACACACTTCAGGATGCTGTACTCTGAACCTCAGCACTGGCCTTATGTACATTGACTTGGATGGCCTCTACAAATGCATACAACTGCAGGGTGATTCTAGACTATTACTTGACAGAGCAGGAGGATTGCTGGTTTGTTTCAGGAGTGTGTCACCTTGAGGATATACACTCTTAGTCTGATTGCATCTCCTACAGATCTCACAGTTTGCATGCAATTGTTCAGTTTATGATATATAGTTCCATGGGATATTCTAAACCTTTGGATATTTTAATCTGCAGTGTGGTATCACATAAGAAGTACCAATAGGGCTATTGTATGCATATGAGATATCATATGGTTCTGTCTTGCCTTATATTTCTGCCATGTTAGTAAAGATAGTGGAGGCACTCAGGCTGTCTTCTGTGTGTCTGTATTTGCCATCAAGTCTGAAATTCATTACTATAAATACTGTCAGGACAGGAGTAGCACTTACTGAAAATTCAGATCTTTACCCAGACTTGGCAGAGTACATCAAGCAGCTGACTCAAAGTAATATCCTTCACCTGATGAAACTTCACAGTGAGAAGATTAATGGCAGACAGAATGAAACAATGCCAGAACTTCCACTTGACTATAAGAAAGGTTTCATAACATAAACACACAGACACAGAGAAAAATAAGAAAACAATTTTTGAAGACTGCAAATTTCACAATTCAGCATCTTAGCAAATAAAATAGTGTCAAATATCTGAATCAATAAGGTAGAAGTTTCAAAAAGAGGAGTAATGGAATGTATCGAATAAGTAGGGTTGCCACCAATCTGTTTTTTTCAGACTATCCGGAAATCAAATTGATTCTCTGGTAGTCCAGAAAATACTGTACAAACACCAGTATTCTGTTTCAAAAAAGTAAACAGACTATCGGAGTTTGTTAAACCGGCTGATTTACTATGCTTTTTTACAGAAAAGCATAGTAAATCAGCTGAAAGCAGGCATCGAGAATGACAAAAGGGGGAGTTACTGTCTGCTGACATTACAGTGAAATCACAAAATAGGCGGAACATGGGTGGGGATGGGGTGGGATTGGGTGGGGTTATGGGTGATGTGAGATGTGTGGCCTTACTTTTGTTTTAGCCACAACAAAAGGCAGCAACCCTATGAATAAGCCATAACTCAACAAATGACACTATTACTAAAAATGAAGCAAGCAAACAGTGGTACAACAGTGCAGCATAAGGGGTGTGCTGTCCTTCAGATGAGGACATTAAACTGAGGCCCCAGCTGCCTAAGTTGGTGGTAGCTCAAGTGGATCTAAAAGATTCCATGGCACTTGTTGAAAAGAATAGAGGTATTTTATTTAAAACATTATTTACAATACTGTTTGCAAACTTACATATTTACAATTTAAACAGTGTACAATTTTCCTTTCTTTTCCATTATTGTCATACAAACATTAATATTTTACTTTTCATTATTATATTACATTTCTATCTTCATTATCTTTATTTGACTCCCACTCTTTTCCACAACCACCATCTATTTTTTCTTAAAATTACTGCTAGTCTCCACTTACCACTAAACAAGGTTTCATTTATCCTTTCATTCCAAATGGTCAACACAACTTAAAATGATCTTTTATCTATTTTACTAACATATTTCTTGTTTTTATGGCTATAATATGCACACATAATCATATCCATATTTATTTCATTTAGTTCCTTTATATTTTCAAAGACCTTTTTATCACAAAATTTTCCAAAAGGTTTGCAACCCTTATACATTATAAAAAAACATGTTCTGTAGTTTCTTCTTTACCACAATATATACAAACTCTTTCAATGATTTTTATATGGTATATTTCATTTTACAGGTAATTTATCAATCACCAATCTCCATAAAAAATCTTGGCATTCTACTTCCTTATAATACCATGCTTTAAATACTGTTATCACTTCATTGGCTAGCTCAGCCTAAGGATTAACATAATTGTATTGTGTCGTGATATTTTTATACCACACTTTCCTCTCATTATCTATTTCTTCAACTTTTATTTTTCCATAAAATGAATTTTTTCTTGATAACATCTCATTTCTTCATTTAAACATTAATTTCCTCTTTCAAAAATGTTAACACATCCCAATGCTGCTCATATTTGTACTTTAGTGTACTACTAACTTTTCATTTTTATCATTTATCCAAAACAAAACGTTACACAAAATCAAAGAAGCAATATCTTTGCTTAAATAATAATTCTTTAATTTTCTCTTGATTCTTGTCATAATTCTCTGTGCTATCACACAATATTAGTTATCATTCCTTTCCAAACCATTTAAAGAATGTACAGACGTTTTATAATTTTTTTTCACTTTTCTTACATCTGACTGACATTTTGGAAAATATTTTTATATATATTTTTAAAAGCTAGGCACAACTCGGACCAGTGTTTATAACCTACTCTAGTGGAAATGTGATAGTTCCATAACTGCATGCTTATTTTTTTTCCATTTTCATGCCATAATTTCTTATTTATTCTTTTTACTCCTTTCCCAGTCTGATGCACTCTTATTTTCCTGTATCTCTATCCACATGGCTGAGTGATTTGAAAAGGCTGTTACAAGTGTCTCTCCTTAGCTATATTTAAACCTTGTGATATAGTAAAATAATCTATTTTAGTTTTATATACACCTTTACTGAATGCCCACAGATTATTAATCATTGACTTGCCACATTTTATAACTTCAAAATTGTTCTTAACATCATTTCCTCTCTTCTTTTTTCCTCTGAAATTACAATTAAAATTACATTCATATTAATTGCTACATAATCCAGAATTGTATGAAATATATTTCCCTTTCTTTACTTGTAACATAAGCATATAGTGTTATAATTCTATATACCTGATTATGCCATTTGAGATCTACAGAAGTTAATCATCCCATCATTACCAATGCAATATTCAGTATTTTGACTGACTTCCTGCAAAGTACAACTATGCCAAAGCATAGTTCTTTTACTAGGTTCCATATTGTATCTTCTCCCCAAAGTTTCTTTATTTGTAATCAATCTTTTTGTATTAAAAGTCTCATATATTCCAATATTATTATATGAACATCAGACTTACTACACAAATTTAGGATGCCATTTCTTTTCTGCATATTTTTACTACTATTTACATTTGCTGAAAGAACTCTAAAATTGTCATTATGTAGCTTGCCAGAAATTATGTACAAGTATTTATCTCATTTGCATTATCCAATTCCTTTCTTTTTCTCATTACAAATATCCCTTTAAGCACTTTTGTTTTGTGTTTCTTACTGTTTTGCCTTTCACTGTTTTCCAGTTTGTATCTTCCTCATCACTTATTTTGGAAGCATTCTTTTATATTGTGTTCTGCCTTTTTGTTATCCTTACCTTTACTTTTATGCTGATCTTGCTTCTCTACTTCCTCTTTACTTCTGCCTGCATATTGTCCTCACTTTTGTTTTCTTCTTCTTCATCCTTTTTCCCTAGATTACAATTCATCCACAAATGTCTAATTTTGTTACATTTTCTTGCATCACAACCTGTTTCCACACAAATACATTTCCTGTTATTACAGTTAATTATCAAATAATCATTTTTTTTGCAGAAAAAATATATTTTAGGTTGTCCCCGATATTTTACAACACCCCTGCTACCTTCTGCATTTATCATGCTATGGATATGAACAGCTTTTTCTTTTTTCATTTTCATTAGAGTATGACAGTCTAATCCTCTGTTATCATATATTTTACTAGTGTCCATACCTTCTTTACAAAGTTTGCTTAAATGTCTTTTTAAAGTCCCCTTTTCATTTTGAAATTGAACATGCATTTTGTTTCTCTGTGAAATGAGTTAACCACATAAAAGTTCCATGGATTACAATTCTTTTTCTTTTCATACTTCCTCCAAAAACTTTCTAGGACAGAAGTAGTTTCAAAATCAATGTCAGAAAATGTCTCTTTTTAAATAAGAATAAAACTCATACCTCATGAGTCTTCAGTCCCAATGGGACCATTAAATTATCCCAAATGTCATACCTGTCCATTTTTTCTTCTTTGTTCTGAATTCTTACCATGTATTTCCTTTCATTGTTGACATTTACTTTCCTCTGTTCATCTCTTATTGCTTTCCCTGCAGTTTCTGTAACAGTGTCAGAATATAATTTCTTTTTCTGGGAATCTTCATTTAAAATGTCTTCCGATTCCTCAAATTGGATTTTGTCCATAATTTCACTCCATGAAACATCTTTTCCACTCTCCAGGTCACTCTGAAACAATAATTCACCCAAACTATCATCCTGCAATCCTCCTGACTAGAGGGTTATAATAACATATCCAGCTTTGTTTTGACTGTTTGCTTCTGATGAAACAAGCAAATTTTGCTGAAACAGCTCCTCAGAATCATGTAGAGCCTCAAACACTGCACCAGCATTCACCTGTGTACAATCTGCCATCTTGGATCTCATTGAATGATGTCCTGCCAGCTGCCACTATGCTAGGATTAGAGCAAGCCCTCTCCTAATGAGTAGGAGAAGTCCCCCGAAGCACTTGCAAAATTTCCCTTAGCACTATAAATGCTACCTCAGGTATCCCCTGAAAAGAGGCTTCTAGCCTAGAGGGACTAACTTGGTCAACAAAAGATAAAATAAAATATATTTATTTATTTATTTAATTTTACATTTGTTGACCAGGATAGTCCGACTGGATACATGTCCATTTTCAGTGGAGGCCCGGGGAGAAAAGCTCCAACAGAGTTACAATGACAGATAGTTACAAAATAGAGTTTAAGATGAACAAAAATGAAAAAGAAAAAAGCAATTTACATACTATCGTAAACTACCATGCTCTAGCAAATGCAGAATACTACAGTTCATTATACTGTACATTAATAACATGCTAGCAAAGTCATTAGGACAAATTATAGCTTAGAGTTTGGCTAACATACATTGTTCTTTTGGGGTTAGATATCCCCTCTCTAGGTTGTTCTTTTTGGGATTGGATAATACTAAGAACTAATATGGGCTTGGTTTACTGCAAAGAGCTAGTCTGGGTTTGTGCAAGGACAAAGCCAATGTGACTTATAGTGGAGTTTTAGACTCTTTTTGAATTTAACTAGTGAAGTTATAAGCATGAGGTTGTTGGGGAGGGAGTTCCATATTTTTCCAGTGGTATTGGCAAACAGAGCGTCACCACCTAGGTTGTAAGATTTAATTGTTTGGACAAGGAGTCTATTTGCTGAGCAAAGGCAACTTAGATTGGTGTAAGGAATTATTATATTTTTTAGAGCAGGGGTGTTCTCAGGTTGTTTAAGGATTTTAAATGCTTCTATGAGTTGGTACTGCTGGAGAAGATTTGGAAGTTCTATCCAGCCAAGTTTTTTCAGGTTAATACAATGGTGTGTTCTGTAGGGCAAGCCAGTTACAAATCTGAGAGTTTGTTTAGGTCAGATTTGTTAAGGTTAGTAAGCACAGGAGAGTCTTATAGTAGGGTAGAGAAAAGGTGTGAGCGGGCAGTGGCTGCTCTGGCAGTTGGAGTTAGGAAGGTCTTTATCCTGTATAAGGACCCAAGTTTCTTGTTTACTGATTTAATGGTTTGGTTGATATGCATATCAAATCTACGTTTATTGTCAATGTTTACTCCTAGTAGCTTTGCATAGGAGATAATGGTCCCATTATTGGATTGTATAGTAAAGTGTTCGGTAGGTGATTTATTAGTTGGGTAGAAGAGAAGTAGTTTGGTTTTATTTGGGTTTAAGATCAGGTGATGGTCGGCGAGCCAGTTTTCGACTGTTGTAAAACTGTGCTGGGTTGTAGTTAGTAGGTTTTCTAAAGAGGCATTGGAACATATTAGAGTTGAGTCATCTGCATACTGAATACAGGTGGCTTCAGGGATAACTGTATGGAGGTCATTTATGAAGACTGAAAAGAGAAGAGGTCCTAATATGGAGCCTTGAGGAACTCCTATGGTATCTAGTAGCAGGCAAGAGAGCTTGTTCTGCCACAGTACTGCTTGTTGTCTGCCAGTGAGGTAGGCTTGAAACCAGTCAAGAGCTGGATTATCTAGATGCAGGGTTTCCAGAGTGTGGAGAAGTAGCTGGTGGTTTACCATGTCGAAGGCTTCCGACAGGTCCAGGAAGAGAGCAGAGGATATTTTTTTGTTATTCCGGTTAAGGTTTATTTTTTCGGTAAAAGAGAGGAGGGCAGTGGTCATACTGTGATGGGGTCTAAATCCATGTTGAGAGTCTGTTAGTAGTTTGTTCTGGGTGAGATAGGACATTAGTTGGTTGTGCACACACTTTTCCATAATTTTGGCAAGTGGTGATAGTATGGCTATTGGTCTGTAGTTTGATAGTTCTGTGGATGTGCCGCCTTTATGGAGTGGTATAACGTAGGATATTTTCCATATTGAGGGGATCGTGGCCTCGGTTATGGTTCTGTTAATTAAGATCAAGATAGGGTAGGCTATGACATCTGCAGCTATTTGCAGATATTCGGCTGGGAGAAGATCAGCAGAAAGGGTGGTTGGCTTTAGCTTTTTCAATAGGGATCTGATAAAGGATGTAGACACAGGTTGGAGGTTAAAAGAGAGTAGCGAATTGGGTGTAGCATTTTTTGATGTGGAGGAGGGAGGAGATCTTTGGTTAGCTAAGGACTGAATGGTTTCGTGAAGAAAGTATTAAAGGTATTTGCTACTTCTTCTTGGCTCTTATCAGATAATGTTCCTGGGGTAGGAGTGGAGGATTTGCCTGGTTGGAGAAGTTTATTTAAGCCTGCCCAGAACTTTTGAGGGTTATTTTGGTGTTTATGTTGCAGATGGTAAAAGTAGTTTTTCTTGTCTAGTGTGATGGCTTTTTTAGTCTCGTTTCTTAGTTGTTGGAATTTAATGCGATCTAGGGGTAACTTGGTAGTACGCCATTTATCCCATGCTTTATCTCTAATTGTTATTTTAGATTTGGACTCTGTTGTTAGCCAGGGTGCTAGTTGTGTTTTAATTCTGGGTGACCGTTTTGGAGCATGAGAGTCAAGTATGGTAAGGAATGTGTTATTAAAGAATGACACTGCCTCATCTAGGGGAAGGTACTTTAGCTTTGACCAGTTACAGGATTTGAGTTCCATGTGAAATTTTGTTGGGTCAAAGTTTTTCTTGGTTCTGATGGACCTATAGATAGGCAAACTAGCGCAGATGGTTTTAATATTAATTTCATATTCAGCCAACGTTCTGGCCTTTTGACAGCACTGAGCTTGGTCACCATCTTCTTTCTATATGGAAAAATTGTTACGACATCCATATTGCTGCTTACTCCATCAGTAATATTGGTACTGTAAGGCAGTTTGGCATAAAACTGGGAGCAATACTTGCAGAAATTTGATATTTGCACTATAGCCACTTGTATAGTTGAAAAAAAAGTGAGGATTTAAAAGTCACTGCTTTTCTTCACCAAGCTGGAGATGATGCCATTAAGGTATTTTGTATATTTAATTTTACTACAAAACTGGCTGCTATTAATAACACATTTAAACAGTATTGTGAGCCCTCCCACAAAAAAAACTTTCCTTATGGTCATTTTTTTCACTAGAAATCAGGAGTTTCAAGAGTCTGCTGATATGTATGTTGACTGTGTTGATTCTAATATGTAGGTAGATGTTTCTACAACAATCTTTGGAACCTACTTTGGTGGGGGGGAATTTGGAGTAACAGTTAAGGTCTTTGCCTAACACATACTAGGTGCAAGGTTTGATTGTCACCTCTGGTTATTGGCTAGGCTTGTAATAGTTTGCAGACTCATATCCTAGTATTTACCCATGAACCTTTAACTGAACTAAAACACAAAAAAGACTGTGGATTTGGAGAGCTGTATGATTCACTGTTGAAAGGCAGAACCACACGTGGTATGGAAATTATAAAGGGAAAAGTAAACTACTGTCAGATTCTGATTTAAGTTTGGACAGTTGTAAATGTGTACAAAGAAGCAAAAGTAACTACTATACACATGAAAGAGCTAGCCAAGGGTCCAGACATGATTAATATTAAAATGAGGCTAAAATCATAGTACTAGACAGAATAATCTTGCCAAGATAAACTATAATGTTAAAAAAATCTTCAAACTGCGTAATGGCAAAGAGGTCAACTGCTATGATTGAATGTGATGACAGAGTTAAGTTAGTGAGAAGCATTAATTACAATTACCATTTATTCAAGGTTTAATTATCAGCATAAGAGGCCTTGTCCGACATGCAATTGAGAGTATAGAAAATGTGGACCCCTTAACCATTTTTCTAAAGTTTGCAGTTTGCAAATCTATGGAAAAGAGGAAAGTGTAGAAAATGTTTTGCAAGTAAATGATACAAAAAACAAAAAAAAAAAACAACGGTTCAATTGCTGACTTACATGAGACTCTTTCTAGGAACATCACATGATGATGTGCATTTTTTATGCAATTATTCAGTTTAGATGTGGTACACAATTCCATGTAATATTCTAGATTTATTTGTGAATGTAGGTGTGTGTGTGTGTGTGTGTGTGTGGTGTGTGTGTGTGTGTGTGTGTGTGTGTGTGTGTGTGTGTGCGTGTGTGTGCGTGTGTGTGCGTGTGTGTGTGTGTGTGTGTGTGTGTGTGTGTGTGTGTGTGTGTGTGTGTGTGTGTGTGTGTGTGTGAAGTACATACCATTGTTTCACTGAGCTCAGCAACCTAGAAGAGTTGTCATTGCAAAAACAGTGGACAGAGACATTATTTATAAAGGGGAACATCTCTTATTTAAGCTTGATACTGAAGCAGAAAGTAAGAACAACTAAAAGTACAATTACAGAACTAGGCTTGAAGAGCTTATTGTCAGAGTCTGAAGCTTTGCTGAAGATTTACTTTTGTCTCAAACTGAAACTGCTGATTCAAAAATAAGTTGTGATATGTATATTTAAAAAAAAGATTATGATTTATTTTTTCAAGTTGTATCAGTACACAACCAAATATCTTGGGCAGATTATCTTGTGAATAATTAATAGTGATTAATTGAATTCATACTATGCAAATGTGAGTGGAGAACACTTGAGGTAATCCTACACTAAGTCTAGATAATGTGCAGCTCTACAGAGACCATAATATTGATGGCCATGAAGTAACTCATTAACACAAACCATATTTGTGATAATTGAAAAGTACATGATTTGCAAGATCACAGTAGTCTTATTTTACAGATATGAGGCAAAAATTCTCACTTTTGTGTAGTGCAAACCACTTGCAATGTGCAGTGATGCTGGAAAGTAGGGGCAAACAAAACAATTATGGACACTTAATGTCTCATCTGATATTTATGGACAATCTGCTACCTTGCTGTACTTAGATATTTGCTGCATGAAAAATGCTAAAAATGTTTGGTACTGTCTGGATGGCCAGAAGAGAAGAAAGAAAAAAACATATTCCATTATCCTTCGGAATGTTTTATACTTTTCATGAAGAAATGTATCTGGCACAAGGACTGTTGTTTCATAGGTTCATTTTTGTTTATTAAACTGATGACCACAAGGGCCCTTTTTAAGCCCAGCTATGCACGTTAGTTCCAACAATGTAATTTTTGCAAAATCAACTATATGAAGCAAATTTAGGGATTATCAAATGTGAAAAAAAGTGTACATGACCTGATGTTTGGCCTGGTGTGACTCATCAAATACATTATATGGTTAAAACCATTCAGATCTGCAATACAGTTCACAATAGCAACATTAAAGACATAATGATACATATGTCATGAAATATTGAACAAGCCACACATTAAAGTAGCTGCTTATTTGTTTCAGTTGATTATCGACACCGATTATTTTTGAAAGTATCCAGAGGTAATCAAATTATGAGACATTCTTCACATTTTGTCATTATGCTGTTGAATGTAATTTCATTTGTATAATTCACTTATATCATTCATTTGTATAATTCACTTATATCATAATATCAGACTGCAGTGGTGGTGCTGCGATAGCGTTGTCACCTCACAGTAAGACGTTGTCCTGTTCGATTCTCAGCTAGAGTGTCTTCTGTCTGGAGACATGCTTGAATGGGAATACCTTTGTTGAAGGTTGTGCGTCAGGCCCGGCAACTCAGTACGTAAAAATCTACTGCCAATCATTAGCAGACCGGAGTTCCGCTGTGGCGACCCCTAACCAGGAAAAGCCGAAAGACACAACAACAACAACTTAAATCATAATATCAGATGATACTAGAGTCTATATTAAATTGTCAAAACGGCATTACAATGAATGCCATTTCACCAACATGTAAAGAGCGAAATGCTCAAACAGCGAAAGCTTAGGTCAGAGATTTTTTTCCTAGAGAAAAAATCGCTTGGCCTGAGCCATGACATTGCCCTTTACCCCACTGTAGTGCAATCTCGAAGTTGGTATATTTAGTCAGGGGTTGTGTGGGTGGCACCCCCCCACATTGGGGGATGCCCCCCACTTTAAAATGTTTTAACTGGTGTGTTTTGTTGGTTTACCGATTTTTTCCCTAGGAAAAAAATCGGTGACCTGGGGCTTCACTGTTTTAGCATTTTGGTTTTTACATGTTGGCGAAACGGCATTCGCTGTAATGCCATTTCAACAATTTAATATAGACCCATGATAGTATACAGTATGTCAGTCAAGACTTTCACTCATTCTCACAGATGTCAGAATTTCAGCATGGTACTCAGCCTCCTACGTGCATATTGAAAGAGTAACATAAACTATCAAAAACTAAATGAAAAAGTGCTGAAAGCTCAAAGCAGAACTGTCATTTAGCTCTTCCTTTTTAAATGTCATTATTAAATTATCGCTTAAGACATAGGCACTCACACATTAATAGGAAAGAAAACAAATAATAATAATGTTTGTTCAGGCATTATACATTGCATGTTTTCTTTCTTTATAACAACTGTTATTTGCTCCAGCATTTCATAAATTTTCTAGTTTATGTCTTCTATCAAACAGCACTCTTCCTGAACATTATCCTACATGTATTGTTCCCTCAAATTCAGTTTATTTCTATGTAATTTGCTTCTTCTTTTTCCAAAGATTTCACGTCCAGTTCTTTTACCTCTTTAACAATATTCCGTACTTCATTTAAGTTGGTTTAGATTTTGATTTCCATTTTCTAGTAATTGCTTTTTGGTAGCCAATAGCATTAAACTTAATAAGTCCTTACTATGGTTAGACAATTCAGAACCTGTGTTTCAGCTAAAAAAAAATAATTTTCATAGTTACAGACATCTGCTCCCCAGTATTTCTTTTCTTTGTATGGGTAGTTTTAAAATATGCCAATTTATTATAACCCCTCCCCCCAAAACAATTTCCCAGTTGCCTATCTCTTATTCCCATCACACCTCCAGCATTTGTTATATATCCAAGGAAAAATAATTTGACATCTTTTTGGGACATAAAAGTACCTATGCAAACACTTCCAAGCAAAAATCCCAAACCTTCTGGACTTTGTTACATACTTAGGAGCCATATGTCTTCCCATTGTTCCTTAGTAAATTGTTTTTCCAGTCTCTCTTTTCAATATTTTCTAACCTCCTAATTGATTCTTATATTTATCATACAATATTTTAAATGCCCTAATAATTATCCCTTTTTAAACAGAAATTTCTCTTCTAGACCCAGATACAAACTCTTCCAGAGCTGGTCTTTCACTTAGGACTTTCCTGTCCATTTGTCTTTGTCTATATGCTGATATCAACATCAAATCTAAGCAGTTCAGAAGGCCTCAAAGAATCACACTCCAAAGGCACCCAAAAAGATATAAATACAACTTTTCAAATAAAAGTTGTATTTATATTTTTTCGGGCATCTTTGGAGTGTGGTTCTTCCAGGCCTTCTGAACTGCTTAGATTTTGTTCTGGTTTAAGTGTTGAAGGCTGCTTCCCTACTTTCTTTTTGGTTTATGCTGATATCAATCCCTGGTAGGGAATCAATCTCTGAACTACAGTCCAAACCCTCACACCACTCCCCTCTTTAGTTATTTGTTCCCACTATCTTGGTTCCTTTACCAGTTGTCTCCAATAAATTCCAGGCCTCTCTTGCCTATTTTCTTTACCTTTACTTGGCAAAACTTCCTTTCTCTAGTCCCATGTTGACTTAGCTCTTCGAACACTTTGTGTACCTTCATGAAAATAATATTCTGTAATGTTGTTCTTGTTGTTCTCTTTAAGGATCTGCATCCAAAATGCTATTCTCTCCTTATTTGTTGTTCTCCCCTGCCTTGCTTCATCATCATCTCATTTCTTTTATATTTTTAACTTTCTATTTGTGTTTTATATACATATATATATATATATATATATATATATATATATATATATGAGTCTTATCTGCATAACTCTAAAATATCTGTACAAATCAGATAATCCTGACTATTGTGCTCTATGGGGAAGATCAGCTTATCCACTTAACTCTTCCCCTCTTCCCCTACCAAATAAATTTCTTCACCTGCTTATTAATTGTTGCCCACAGCTTTTTCTCTGGTTGATAAAAATATGCCTGACCTATTTATAAAAGTAAAGGGAGTAACCACATTTTCACTAATGGTATCTTATTATCCACATCCATAAACAAGAGCTTCCAATTTCTCAGTTTTTGTGTTACCTTTTGTTTAGTCTCTTCCCACATTGCCTTAGCTGCTACAACAGAATCCTTTTTAATATATGTATCTAAGTACTTCATCTTATCATGTCCCCTTGAATATGGGTATTGTTGAACCAGTTCATGTGTGGATATTTACCACTATAACCTTTGTTTTATCTTCATCAATTTTATGTCCCAAAAAGAAGTGAAACTGTCTCAAAATGTTCCACAGCCCTGAAATATTTGTCATGTACAAAATAATCTCATTTGCAAATAAAGCAAAATTTTCTTGATTAGCGTACCAATTATATTATTAAATTTCGGAGTCCCTTATTTTCTTTGCTAGTGGCATTAAATATAAAGCAAATAACAAAGGGTAAATGAGGGCATCCATGCCTAGTTCCTCTGTTCAAACACAGCTTATCAGAGGGGAACACTCCCATCTTAATTCTTATCAATGACCCTTCATATCCTCCTAATTATTATTATTGTATCAGCGAATGCAAACACTACCATTGCCCTATTCATAAAATTCCAGCTTATTCTATTAAATGCTTTCTTTGTATCAAGACCCACACAAAACGAGCTGTAGTTTCTTACATTCTACTTCCCTCTGGATCATAATTGCTCTATTAATATTGTCAAGTGTTTGTCTTCCCCTCCAGAAAACCACATTGATCCATACCTATCAATTTTGGCAACATCTTTTCATTATCTTATCTAGTATATACATAAATACTTTATAATCATGGTTGAAAATTGAAATAGGTCTATCTTAAACCATGTTTATCGCTATCGAAAAGTTTGTCGCTATCTAAAAGAATTCAACCCAATAGCCTTCTCTGACTCCCTAAAATCAATAAAATGGAACCCCCTAAAAACTCTACCCCTAGATAATGCTGTTGAACACTTCAGTACAACTTTCCTAAAACTGCTGGATAGTTTTGCCCCCATAAAAACCAAAAGAATAAGTAACAAAACCACCCCCTGGCTAACAAAAAACACAAAAACGCTATGCGACTCAGAGACAAAACATGGTCATGTTACCAAAGAAACAAAACTCCCACCACCCTTAATGAATTCAAAACACTTTGCAATAGAGTTAAAAAGCTTATCACAATTGATAAGCAGAATTATTTCTCCTTACTCCAAAACAACCACAAAACCAATCCACAAAAATTCTGGAAAGACATCACTACCCTCCTAAAACCTGGCTCAACAGAAAACCCAAGCCCAGACCCAAATGCACAAGATATAGATCTGGCTACCCAATTCAACTCATTTTTTATAGACTCTGTTTCCAGACTAACCTCATCCTTCTCTAATAACACCTCACCCCCTACTTCTGCATCTTCCCTATCGTCACCCCCTTCATCTCCAGCCTCCCAACTCACATCATTCTCCCTAAAACCTATTTCTACTTCTACCATAAGAAAACTCCTTCAAAAGCTAAAACCATGCCCCAATGCCCCCGATAACATTCCATCATCCTTCCTCAGCATAGTGGCCGAAGCCATTGCCTTCCCCATCAGCATCCTAATCAATCGCTCTATCCAAGAAGGTCTTGTACCCAAACTCTGGAAAAGGGCTTTCATCATTCCCCTGCACAAAGAAGGCAATAATAACAATATTACTAACTTTCGTCCCATCGCCATCCTCTCTCCTATATCAAAACTCCTAGAGAAATGTATCCATCTTCAACTCCTTCCCTATCTCTTAGATAATAACTTACTAACTTCCACACAACACAGATTCAGACCAGGTCACAGTACTATGACTGCCCTCCTTTCCTTCCTGGAAACTGTAAATAAAGACAGAGATTCTGGCTCCACTGTATCTACCCTCTTTCTTGACCTCTCTAAGGCCTTTGATACTATCTCTCACAACCTTCTCCTTACTAAACTATCTAACCTAAACCTATCCCCTTCCTCTCTCAATTGGTTCACCAGCTATCTCTCTAACAGACAACAAGCTGTCAAGTGGAAAAAAGCCATCTCCACTTTCCTTAACACACCCACTGGTGTCCCCCAAGGATCCATCTTGGACCCTCTCCTTTTCAATATATTCATAAACGATTTCTTCCATTCAATTCCCCATGTTAAACTTATTCAATATGCAGATGATTCTACAATTATCTGTGCAGCAAGATCCATTCCCCACTCTTTTAAATCTAACTCAAGATGCCTTCTCTACCACAGAACAGTGGATGAAGGACAATCATCTAGCACTCAATGCATCAAAAACCAAACTTATGGTATTTACCCCCTCAAAAACCACAACCTTTGTACACTATTCTCCATCACTTGCCAGAATAATACACCTCTTGAACTAGTATCTGAAACCAAACTACTAGGAGTCCAGATTGATGACCAGCTTAAATTCAAAAGCCACCTACTACTAAACATAAAAAAAACCCACCAAAAACTCGGCATACTGTACTGTAACAATCAATTCCTCACTACATCTACAAAGATCACTCTTGCTACTACATTTCTCATCCCCTCTCTCCTGTATGGTGCCCCTCTCCTAACAAATCTACAATCATCTCTCAAATCTAAACTGTCCTCCTGTTATAATAAAATTGCCTAATTTGCCACAAGCCACAAATCATCTACCCATTACTGTACATCTCTGCACAAACTCTTGGCTAGAGCTTCTTCACTATCTCTCATATAGTCAGCTCACTTTTGCTCGCAAACTAATTTTTCAACCTTCCCTCTGTCCCTCTCTCAACTCTACCTTTAAAATGCACATGCCAAAAGGACTCCTAAGATCTAATAACCAAAACCTAATAGAGCTGTACAAACCCCTTCACTCTCCAGGACAAAACCTCCTATCCTATGCCCTGGCACGCATATGGAACTCACTTCCTCCCTCTATCCGTATTACCACCAACCTCCCTGCCTTTAAAAAATCACTGCACTCACATTTAACATCCTCATGGGAATGCTCCTGCTCCCACCCCTCATAGCCTATTCCCCACCTCCTACAAACAGCTACATAATATATTACTAGACACCAATTTAGCCAACTGTAACAACATCTTATCATTTGACAATCCCTACAATTCCACTCAAGGAACTATATATTTACACAACAGCAATGCTTGCTCCTATACAGAACTTAACCTAAGAATCTTTATTTCATCTGCTCATATCTTAGTTTTCCTACAAAAATAAAACCCATAACTTATCACTGTAACTGCTTAACCTTTGTTTTGTTTTTTCTGTAACCCACAAATGACTGAAATTTTAAACTGCTGTAATCTTTTTGTTACCATTGTTTAAAGATTTTTCTCTAATCTACAAATGATTGAAATTGTAAACTAATGTAATCTTTTTGTAATCTTTGTTTTGGAGCTTTTCTCCCCAGGACTCCATTGAAAATGGGTTCTTTTTGGCCCAATGGACTATCCTGGTAAACCAACTGCAAATAAATAAATAAATAAATAAATAAATAAATAATAAATGTCTGATGAATCCTTACCCTCTTTGGGTTACACAGCCACCACAGATTTCTTCCAAAATGTTGGTGATTCCCCTCCTTTTAAAATATTACTAAACAAAAACTTTCAGATCTTTACCACGTTCTTCCCTTCTAACTTCAAAAATGCCATCTGTTCCTCCAGATTTTTCTGTAGATAGGTAAACACTAAACAATTAGTCTGCACACTATTACAAGCTTACCTAATAATCAGAGGTCAGAATAAAACTCCATTCTTTGTAGCTGTGAAGTAAAGACTTTAACAATTATGACAAACCTTCCCCAACAACACCATTTTTAAATCATCTCCTCCACTCTTAACTATTAATTGTTGAGCCTCATCTTCCTCTTACCTTGGCTTAATTAAGTATTTCATAAATATTTCCATTTATGCTTTTTCTTGGTTTCTGCATCCCTGTACTTTACACAAATCTTCATACAGTGGGAGGAAACCAGAGTACCTGGAGAAAACCCACACAAATGCAGGGAGGACATGCAGACTCCACACAGAAGGCACCCCAGCCGAGAATCGAACTGGAGAACCTTTTGCTGTGAGATGACAATGTTACCACTGTACCACTGCTTCATACACATGTATGTGCTTTGAACTTATTATCAAAAAACAACATTTCAAAAATCATGCATATTATCCAAATACTCTCATATTTCTCTTTAGCACTCTGCAGTTGCTGTTCTTCTTTGTAATTCCTTTTATTCTTCAATACTCTAACCACTCTAAACAATTCCTATTATTTCTTAACTATATTTCTTTCTGTTTTATTTCTACCCTGTTGTTAAATTACATTTCATTTTATCCCACTCACTAGCTATTCCTTCTGAAGAAATTTCTATTTTCTCTAATAACTGTCAAATAATTTCTGCTATCCATTTCTTAAATTCCTCTCTTTTTAACAGGTAACTAGGAGAATGCCAGCTTCTGATTTTACTTTGTAACACTGTGGGCCAAAGTCCAAAAGAGTTGCTTTCAGTGTAAGTCTGCCCTGATTCTAAAAGACTTGTCAGTGTAAGTGACTTACTTCAGTGTAAGACCTGTCTGTAAACAGGCTTTTACTGGAGGCCAGATTTCAAAAGACTTGCTATCAGTGTAAGTGGTCACTTACACTAAGAGCAGGTCTTTTGGAATTGGGTTGTGTATTTGTATCTTAGTTTTTAATGGTACATGATCTGAAATATTTAGTGGATATGTGTTGAAGCTTTCAATTAAGTTCACATGTTTCAGTGAATTATAATTTCTATTCAGTGTAGCCCAATTATTTTACATTGAGGAACAATATACAAATTCTATATACCATGCCACATATTTTCATGAATCTCTTTTACTCCATTTTGTTACATTTTCCCCTTCTACATCCCTCTGATACATCCTCACTATTGTAAACCAGGTTCTGGTCTCCAGTTATAAATAATATGTACCCTACTGAACGCTAACAATTCCTCTGAAATCTTTTTTAAGCTCCATAATAGCAGTTTCTGGTGGAATATAACTACATGTCAGCATAATCTTCCCTTGCCAATGGCATTTTACTACCACAAACTTAAGATTATTGTCTTTTCTTTTTCTATCACTATTGGAGTCCTGCTAGAAATTAGCATTTCTTTCCTTTTCATTTGTATCTGATATTCTGTGGAATGTCCATCCTGAAATCCTTTATTTTTCAAATTCACATGTTCATTTCTATCCAAATGGGTCTCCTGCAACATTACATATTTGCACCCTACATTTCTTAATATAATTGAATACTCTTTCCCTTTTGTCTATACTTGCAAGGCCAGTTACATTCCATGATAATATGGACAGAGTAGCCATTATGAAAGAAAGCTATTTCTCCCACCTGTTATACATAACAGTTCTTTTGAATGTCTGTTTCCAATGTTTGTCTTACATGGATACACTGTATGGCAAGCTGATCTTTTATATAGTTATTTATTCTTATCTCCATTTGAACCTATGTCACATTTTTCAAGACTTTGTGCTTTAAATAAAACCCTCAAACAAACAAACAAAAAAATTGTCATTTTCAGAATCCCTATCACCTGTTAACTTAGGGCAGACACACAAAACTATGTACAAAATTTCAGTCTTTCGCAGACACTTTTTCTCACAAATTCATATTTCACAAGCATGATTAATGCTTTATAGTCTCCAGTTTATTCACTAATTTCAGTATTGCTGGTCTTCTTCTTGATCATCTCCATCTTCCAACACCAGACTTTGGTTCAAATTCAAGGTACCCCTGTTCTTGACGAGCCTCATACTCCTACAACCTTTTCTTCATTTCATCCTCTCAGTGTTGCCAGTTTATTAGTTCATATGAATAGCTAGTTAAAACTTTTTCTATTTTTTTCAAGACTTTTGCTATTTGAGTTGATATATGTATTCAATGTTTCATTTATTTTACACACCTATGAGTACATTTAATTATTTTTTTCTTTAAGTTATTGGAAGCCATCTTCCATATCAAAGCTGAAACTTGAACTTCCCAGCCAGAGTTCAGTCTTCTCATTTTATGGTTGATTTTATTTCAGGTTCATCATATTTCTTCTCTGCTGGCATCCTGGTAGTGTAATTACTAGCAAATAATGGAATTGTACTCAGATTGATAGTTTCAATTGCCCTTTTACTCTCAGTTTCTGTTTTCAAACTGAGATAGCTGAAATCAGTCTCTTGCTTAGTATGCAGCCATCTTGGATGTCCCACTGTTTATCGCTTCTTGAGTATAGGAACACTCAGTTGTAGTTGGTTAGGTTTTCACCTACTCAGGGGTTGCTGGAAATGATAACAAAGACATATCTATGTACCTTATCCATACTACTTCATCCAGAGAAACCTTTCAGTTTGAATCCAGCTTAGCAGAAAGCTTACCAAAAGCAGGAAACTGTTGTGGTACATAAGACTAATACACTGAGGGCCTACATTGTAGAAATCAGAAATGGTATGAGGCTAAGGTGTAATTGTAAACATTTATATCAGACAGGACTGTTCTCAACCCAGACTACTGTAGTTTCCAAAAGAACACTAGTAGGGGCAGTTCTATCCATGAAGCGATTTACTTGCTAGCTAGACTGTTGGAAAAATGTATTCTGACTTTGTTATTGTGTCGCTCACTATTCTTAATGAATCATTGGATGGAACTTAAGTACTTGGACATGACACATTACCTGAAGTGACTGTTGGTACTACCTTGACCTCATCTACTGTCACAGACTGTACAGTATCCAGATATGGAGGAACAATCAATAAGCCATCAAAGTGGAGTTCCTTTCTAATCTGTAATGATAGCAAGAGCTGAGTTATTCAAGTATTTGGTGTGTGTGTGTGTGTGTGTGTGTGTGTGTGTGTGTGTGTGTGTGTGTGTGTGTGTGTGTGTGTGCGTGTGTGCGTGTAAATACATCTTACATGAAAATAATTGCTTTGCTATATTCTGGAAAGCATGTGTGTAAAAATTAAATACATGTAACACTGCTACCAGTGGGTATAATCAACTAGAGCAAACTGCCAATATCCCAAATCAATTATGTGCCAAGCTTAGGACACATAGGTGAACAAATGTATGAAAGGTAAAATTTATGCTTTTATTATAACATTCTAAGAATGGATAAACATATGGACAAATAGCTAGCTTTCAGACTAGTCTTACCTTCAGCAGGCAATAAAAATCCATAGCATGTGATATCTCTACAATAATACAGAGGATAGTATCTCTTAACCTAGTTAAAGTCATGGCCAGATTAAGTTTAAAGGGAAGTATGGTCGTGTATAGTATAGTATAGTGTAGCTTTAAGAAGCACCTGCAAACCTATTGTGTATTTTATTTATTTAACATTTGTTTACTGGGAAAGTCTGACTTGGAACAAAGCCAATTTTCAGCAGCGGCCTATGGAGAAACATTCCAGAGGCATGTCTTTGTAACATGGGAGGAAACCGGAGCACCCGGAGAAAACCCACACAAATGCAGGGAGGACATGCCGACTCCACAAAGAAGGTACTCCAGCCAAGAAATGAACCGGAGAACCTCTTGATGTGAGGTGACAATGCTACCACTGCACCGTCCATTTGTAGGATGTTATGTGGTTTTGAGTTGTCCTACAGTAGCTGCACTGTTCACAAATAGAGTGGGCATTTCCAGATCATTACCCAAATGTCTGTATTTTACCTTCATGTCTGAAATGTGCTGCTGTGAATATTGAAAATAGCACTGCAGGTATTAGTGCATCATTCCACCTAGGGATATTGTGGACTAGCTGCAGTAATATTCATCATTCTGCATTGCACATAACATGACATCTTACCAGCTGAAAAAATCTTTCCATAACCTTCCACAGACTCTGCACTATTATATGTGAATCTATGTTCATGTCATCCCCAAATTGTTTTCAGTGTCCTCAGATATGTTTAGAAGTAAAACATGTAGTTATACAGTAATTTGAAAAACACTGACACAAGCCCATCCTCATATTCGTAATCTCTCAAGAAAACCAGTAACAGCGTGTGAACTTGCAGCCAAATACAACTCCAGAAATATAAAGGCTCATGTAGTGCCGAACTATAGCTGGGGATTGTATTCAGAATAAAATAAATTAGTGAAAAATAGAACACCATGCCACGGTGGTACGGCGGTAGCATTGTTACCTCACAGCAAGAAGTTCTCCTGTTCAGTTCTCGGCTGAGCTTGGGAGTGCCTTCTGCGTGGAGTCTGCATGTCCTCCCCGTGGTTGGGTAGCATTTGAAAGACATGCGTGCATAAATGGGAGTGTCTTCGTTGAAGGTTGGGCATCGAGCTGGCACCTTGGCATTTCATAAAAATCTACTGCTAATCATTAGCGGGCCGGTGTTCCACTGTGGTGACCCCTTACCGGGAAAAGCCGAAAGACAAACAAACAAGTGAAAAATGGAACACCAAAAGGACTGCTGTGTAAGCTCTGTAAGCTAATATGACCAAGTCTAATGGCAGCCACAAAAAACTTTGAACATAGAATGGTTTATTTAACAAAATAAATGGTTAAGCGCTTTTGTCCTATACATTCAGGACTTCATCAGAACCATTAGTTAAAACCATAAGTCACAATTAAATACTCTCCAGAAGGTCACATGATAACAATCAGAACCCGTACTTTAAATTAGTAAATAAATTAAAGACACAGTATCAAAAAAGCAATATAAGGCTTAAATCTTTGCAATTCATTAAGTATATGTTAAAAAATGCAAAACATAAAAAAAATATTAAAATGTATGAAGTGTAGTGTTAAAATGTTTAATAAAAAGTGAATAAATATATGGCCAGATTCAGGAAGGCTTACACGGAGTTTAAGAGTAGTGTAAGCCTCCGTGTAAGCCTCCTGATTCAGCAACAGCCCAAATCTCCGTGTAAGAGACAGCTAACACGTCTCTTACATCGAGTGGCGGAAATGCTCAATACCTCATTTGCAGCTGACAGATATGCAAATGAGGTATGTGAGCGATCCGCAACGGGCTCCAAACCAGTCCGTGTAGACGTGTTAGCTGCAGAAATGTACTCAGCTGACAACTGAGTACATTTCTGCAAAATTAAAAACGGAGCTATGTCAGCTCCAAATAAAAGGTGCATTTGTTACAGTAAGAATGCCAATGGCCAAATATGTGGCCATTGGCATGAAAAAGTGTTGCAAAAATAAATTATATAACTTTTTTTTTTTTTCACGGGATTTTTGTGTTTAACTGCAGCGCACACCCGCGCAAACGGGGTGCGCTACCTAAAACTAAAAACCGAAGCTTATAAGCCCACAGTTGTGGGATTTATGTATTACATGGAATGTCAATGGAGGGACTTGCAGACTAAAAACAATATGGCCTCCGTTTAGTGGTTGTCAAGGGGGGGAAGCTCCGTGTAAGATATGTAACTAAGCATTACTAGGCAATCCTATGTAAATGAGGGTTACAATACTGAATCACACTGCCACATAGGTAATGAGCACTTTCTGAGTAGTGTAAGAGTTAGAGAAGGGGGAGGAACAGAGTAAGAGGTAGGTGACATCACGGGGAAGGATAGAAAGAAATGTACCAGATTGGAGGGCAATGTAAGGTAACAGATGACAGACAGACATCAGGGAGGGAGGTGTGTCCCAACAGAACACTAGGAAAGTCAAGAAATTGAGGGCATACGCTATCCCTACACTCTAAGTTTCTTGATATACGTGCATGCGCGCATGTAAGGCAGGTTCTACATGTGGGAGCGTGTTGCAAACTGTTTACAACGTTTTGCTGGCGTGCACGTGTGTAAGGCAGTGTGCAGCGTTTTAGCATGAATCAGCCTAGCTAACACCGTGTAACAATGTGTGCGCCGCGTGTAACACCGTGTAGGGATGTGTACGCCCGTTTAAGTGACTGTGAGCGTGTTCAAGCTGGTGTGCACAATGCTCCCCTTCAGGAAACAGAGAGGAAACAGGAAACAACCAAAATACACGGAAACTGCCAGGAATACTGCTGGGGTTAATTGGTGGAAACAGTTACAAGCAGGCAATGACACAGGCAGACTAGAAGCCCAACCCAGCACTTAAAACACAACAAAGAGCAGTGCAGGCTGTTTCTCACGAGATACTGCCAGAAACTAAGTTCTCAGAATTGAAAACTGAAAATAAGCTGAACTCAGAGCAGAAATGCTAGGGGCTGCCATGGCTATTATAATCAGGCATAGGCAAATTGCTGAGGGTGGTGATAATGCAGATGCTGACAGACAACCCAGAGTGAGGAGAAGGAGAAGAGTATACAGGCCTAGGGTAACCTACCATGGGTTACATGAGCTGGAGATAGTAGAGCGCTATAGAGTGGACAGAGAGCTCCTGCAGCAGATTGTTGAGCTGTGCAGGCCACACCTCACACACAGAACCAACAGAGGGGAACCCATCCCAGTGGAAACCAAGGTATGTGTTGGCCTAAGAATACTAGCAACAGGTACCTTCCAGAGACCAACTGGCGATATGATGGGGATATCACAGGCATCAGCCTCCAGGGTACTGCACCAGTTCCTGGATGCCATGTCACCACATGTCAGTGATCATATATATGTCCCTAATGACCGTGAGGTTGTGGCCAGCAATATGCGTCTCTTCCAGCAAATAGCGGGATACCCTGAGGTGCTGGGTGCAATAGACTGCACGCACATACGCATCAAAGCACCAGCCGGTGAGCGGGGTAGAGTCTACATTAACCGCAAGGGATACCCTCCATCAACTGCCAGGTCGTGTGTGATGCCCAGGGCATAATAATGAATGTGTGTGCTGGCTGCCCTGGGAGCTACCACGATTCCCACATCTGGCATCTGACGCAGCTGTACCAATCATTTGCCAATGGGGACTTCCCACACGGACACCTAGTGGGGGATGCTGGTTATGCACTTGAGCCGTGGCTGATGACACCCATCAGAAATGCACACACACCTGAACAGGAACGCCATAATGAGGCACACGCACAAACACGTAATATCATAGAGCGTGTGTTTGGGCTGCTCAAATCACGGTTCCGGTGTCTGGACACATCTGGTGGAGCTTTGCAGTACACACCAACTACATGTACCCAAATGATCATGATATGTGCTATGCTACATAATATGATCCTGGAAACAGCTGCAGCAGGACCAGCACAGGGCTGGGCCAAACATACCCGCACCAGTGCCAACGCCAGCACAGTCAGGGGGTGACTCGGAGGCGGAACAAGCTGACCTTGTCCCAGTAGGCAGAAGGAGGCGTGCCCAGTATGCCCTGGTCTTGGCAAAGAGGCAACGCATAGCACATATGCTTGGTCAGTAGGAACACTGGGACTGATACCCGCTCTGACTCACTCATACAGTAACAGGGATGCCTAACATGACACAACCTGCTTCCAAACGTACAGGGAGTGTAGTATGTGCATCCGACAGAGGCAGCCCTGCAGCACCACCCGAGGCATGAATGCCATGTGTTAAGTAATGTAACACCATGTATCATATGCACACCTGAGGACCATGACTAACATCCACCCTCACCAATCATAAACACAAACCCACCTCATAGCTATCACAAGGGATAGGAACCTAGATGTAATGCTACCCAATGCCAAAGGTATAAACAGCAAGATGTGTGCAGTGTAAATGCACACAGTATAGGAATGCACATATCAGTGCTGTAATAGAAAACAGGGTCAAAGCCCACATCAACACCCTGACACTACCAGGGTCACACCTCATACAGTGATGTACATGTGCAAATACATGGATCAAGATACAAAATGAGGGTGACTACCAATAAATGGCATGGATAACCACACACCCCTGTTGTTACCACAACAAGAAGCAACATGGATTAGCCATGGTCAAACACCAATGGCTAAAACTGACTACTACTATATAGCTTGCTGCAGACCACTGTCCTAATAGCAGGAACTGCCCCAGGCCTATGTTCACAGGTTCATACTAGGCTATATGCCCTAGGGCATTTATAAGCCTAGACCAGAGTTCCGTGGAGTCTGCCACCCTTCACTCTGACGGATAATTTGCCCATTATATTGCTGTGCCTCTGACAAGCAGTGATACTGAGGTTATCCCTGGGGCATACCTGCAATCTCCCATCCATTGATTAAGATCTCACTTGAACAAAGCCAGTGAGGTACTCAGCCTCACATGTACCAGGATGTTGTTCCACAGCATAGGGACTCTCTGGGTGAAGAATCTGTACCTCCAGCACATCCTATTAATATCTGTGTTGAGGTTTAAATCTCCTGCCCCTGTAGTTCTGATGGATGTAGAGGTCTTGAGGTGAAGCGTGTACATTAACTCAGGTTTGGACATGGTCTTGGATGTCAGGCACAGGTCACCTCTGAGCAGACGGTAAGTCACGGAATCAAGCTGGAATTCCTTCAGTCGGGCAGCATAAGAAATATGTTTGAGACCCTTTCTCCTCCTGTCGAGGAATTGTGGGCCCATCCAATTGCCATAGGTGTCGGGTCATATACATGCTGAATGGGGCATTGCACTCAATCAATGGTCCGATGAGTGAAGAGTACAGGGGAACAATGACCTCCCTGGATCTAGATGTGAATCCCTGCATGATGAGGTGGGCAATGTAGAAGTTCTACCTAACTACCCTGGCAACGTGAGTGTCAAACAAAAGGTTACTGTCAACCGGGGTGCCCAGGTCCCTGATAACCTCCTGTGTGCTTACAGGATTGCCACCTACATGGGAACTAGTGGCAACCTTGTTCTTCCCAAAGGGTATGGCTATGCATTGTTTAGTGTTTAATGTAAGGTCATGGCTCTGGCACCAGTTATCTGTGTCTATGACACCCTTCTGAAGGATGTCTGTGTCAGATGGGTGGCTAACTATGGTTCCCAGTTTGCAGTCATCTCCAAACTTTGTCAGCCATAATCCTGCTGTGTTTGCTTGTACGTCTGAAAAGTAGATGCTGAGCAATAGTGGGCCCAGGACTGAGCCCTGTGGGACACCACTTGTGACAGTTGTGGAGTGTGACATGGCACCAGCAAGTCTGAACCTGTCTGTTTTGTCACGTAGCCAGTTTGCAACCCATCTTGTGATGTATGGGTTCACATTTAAGCTGGTGATGTTTTCAATGATACCCGAGTGGGGTATTGTGTTGAAAGCCTTTGCCAGGTCAAGGTAGGCTGTGTGGAGTGCCTTGCCCTTGTCAATGGCCTTGGTGTCTGTTATGAAACAGTCAACCAAGTTTAAAAGGCATGATCTGCCCTCGACAAAGCCTAACTGGTTTGGATCTAATGTCTGCAAGTCCCCTATGTCCTCATATATGACTTCCATTCTGATCTTCTCCATAGCTTAGCAGACCCTGCTTGTCAAGCTGATGGGATGGTAGTTTCCGTGGTCGGTGGAGGCACCCCATGTGAAGTGGGTCCACCATTGACATATGCCACTCCTTGGGAACATATCCTGAGTTGAGGCTAAGATCAAACAGCTGCCCTGACTGCGGGTTTAATTCTTGAGTGAGTTCATGGAGCACAAAACCAGGGACACCATCTGGTCCCATGGATGCTGCGTTCTTTCCCTTGGATAGAGCAGTTCCCACCTGAGCATTTGAGATGTTTGGGGGGGCTACAATCCTCTTTCATACATATCTCTCCAGTTGTGGTGGAGGGGTGGGGAGAAATCTGCACTGAACCTGTCAGCCAGTATGTTGGCAATGTCTGTAGGTTCAGTGATATTTACAGCATTCTGAGCCTATTCTGAGCATATCTGGGAGTTTCCTCCCAGGTGTGTAACGTATGTATAAAAGGCCTCATGGTTGTCCCGTGAGTCCTTAGTGGGTTTACTCCCAATATTCGCCTTGGATGATTTCATGGGGAACTCAGTGTTTCACCTATATTGAGCAGGGTGTCTACCCTTCCACGCATATCGCTCTATCTTGTAGTACCTCCTTCCTTGTGTTGTAGAGCTTGTTTATGGCTGAGGTCCACCACACTGGACGCTTGCCTCTGGTACAACGAGTCTGTGTTTTGTTTGGGATTGCCTGATCCATGCAGTCCTGAAGGTGCTGGTAGAAGGCAGTTGTAAGTGATACAGTGGCTTGGGTAATGGTGTCTGCTGGCTTGGGGGCTTTGAAAGAGACCACACCAGTCATTAGAAGTGTGTAGTCGGCTTCTGAGAAGTTCTGCACTGTGGTCTTTTCTATCTGGGGTGGAGGTGGGATGTGGACTTCCACTGAGAGTAGGTTATGATCTGATCTCACCAATGATGGGTATACCTCTGGTGTTGAACATTGTGACCCCATGTTTGTGATGATGAGATCTACTATGTTGTCTCCTCTTGTGGGGATGGTGACTAGTTGTTCCGTGGCATGTGAGTGTATGAACTCTAGGAACCTGTGGGCTAGAGTGTTGGGGCTGGAGTACTGATCCCAGTCTATATTTGGATAGTTTGAATCACCCAGTGTGATGGTGTTTGCAGGTACATGTATCCCTGCCACTGTTTTCATGAAAGCTTTGTGAGGTACCTGAGTTTCAGAGGATGGCCTGTAACATGCTACAAACTGCAGAGCAGTCTTGCCTATGGTTAATTGCACCCGGATGGTGTCCAATGCATCGTGTGTTGCCACCAACCATGAGGTGAGGGTGTCCTTGATGAATATGGACACCCACCCTCCTTTCTCGGTGTTGTCCGGATTGTGGGGCTGGAATGCATGATACGAGGTAACACTTGATAGTGCCAGGGTGCTGTCAGAAGGCGTGAACCAGGTTTCAGTCACAGCACACACATCAATGTTCCCCATACTGAGAAGGGTGTCAGTGTGTGCAGCTTGAGGTTGAGACCTCTGGCATTGAGCAGCATTACCCTTAGTGTTTCCCCTTTGCTGTCGTCTAGGGTGGTAGGTGTACAATCTGATCCTTGCATAAGAGGCACAATGGGGGTGGCATGAACCTTAGTCAAAATCCGGAAGCCCATGGGTGACAGGTGCAAGCTGTCCCTTGCGTTTCAGTGTGGCCTGTCCAGCATGTCATTGAAGGCAGACAGACATTGGACCCCCTTTGAATGACATTATAGTTTAAGACAATTATTACAGCTGATCATCCTGTCTCTGTTTAGGTGGCATCATACTTGGTGAAGGTAGGATACTGCTCAAGGTCAGGGTCATACCTGCCTGGCCTACATAATCAGAGAGATCCTCTATGACTCTTTTCATGTAGTCCAGGGAGGTACATCTCAGGTTGTCCCCACCAGCATGGATATTGACTGAGTCATACTTGTACTTGCAGTTCAGTGACCTGAGTGCCTGCATTATGTGGTGGATTCTAGTGCCCAATAGGCAGCTTACTGTGACTCCCTCCTTACTCAATCTGGTGAGCTGGATGTCAGTGTGTCTGGCTATGGAGTCACCTATGACAGGTGTGCCTGCCATTGTGTTTGGCCGTAATGGCTGTGACTGTTTGGCTCACTGACTCTGTGGTCTATGTGTTGCATGTGCTGTGCCCTGTGGAGGCAGTTGTGTGGGTGTCTGCTGTGGTGGCCTCTGCTGTTCTGGTAGATGTCCGATCATAGCCTCCAGTATGTCTCTGTGTGTCTATGTGTATGATTTGAAGTTGTGATAGTGATATGTGAGACTGGGTTTGTGGTGTGTGTGGTTATCTTATCCTACTCTCTGGTCTTGCCAGTCCTATGTTGAGATAGGTCAGCCTCCACTTTGGCTATAGAGTTGCATCTCGCATGTATTTCTGTTTATGGGAGAAGGAGAGGGTTGTCAGTGTACGAGGCAATTGTAACATTGCCTCGATATTCCCAGGTCCACCAGATGAGTAGGAGAGGACAGTAGCAACCGATCCCTTGACATGCTAGAAGGAATAGACAAAACAATGTCGGAATACAGGAAGATATGAAGCCCCCCAAACCACATTACATTGCTCGACTGACAACACCTACACATACACCATAGTGTCAAAGTTTCATAGTTTACTACTAGGCTATCCGCCCTACTGCATTTATAAGCCTAGCCATAGTGATGTGGCTATTGCCACCCCTCATAGTGGTAATATGTGTACTGCATAGATACGAAATATTGTGCCTCTGACTTAGTAGTGACACATTATGACCACCTTACATAATTGAATAACGTGACTATGCCTCTGTCTAGTCTGTGCCCCTGTCCACATGCAGCTGTCCAGATGTCTCTTGAAGAGAGTCAGTGAGGTACTCTGTCTAACATGAACTGGGATACTCTGCTAGAGTTTGAGATGCCTCTGAGTTATGACTCTGTCCCTTCAGCATGTCCTATACATGTATGTGCTGAGGTTCAAATCTTTAGCTCCCATGTTTCTGGTGGATGTGGATTGCTTGCAGTGGAGCATGTCTACCAAATCCTGATTGGACATGGTCTTGTATGTCAGGCATAGGTCACCTGTACGTATGTGGTATGACACTGAAAAAAGCATGTTTTTAGTTATTCTGGAAGTATATGACATGTGTTGTAGATACCTGATCTTCATGGTAAGGTACTTGTGGGGTCTCTCCAGCTGCTGCAAGTGCTGGTTGAGGTACATACCAAATGGGGCGTTGTATTCAAGCATGGGCCTGATAAGGGAGAAGTATAGTGGTACAATGACCTCCTATGGTCTGGATGGAATGCCCTCGATGATAAGGTGGGCAAGATAGAAAGTCTGTCAAACAACTTTGGCAACATGGGTGTCAAATGAGATATCACTATCTACATGTGTCCCCAGCTGTCTGATTTGTTTCCTGTACTCATTGGGTTGCTGTCTATGTACAGATCTGTGGGTACTGTGTTCCTCCCAAAGGGATGGCTACACATCAGTTGCAGTCAGTTTCAGGCCATGAGTCCAGCACCAGCTATCTGTCTGTGTGACGGCAGTCTGTAGGATGTGTGTGCTGGCTGATGTATTCACTATGGTGCCCAGGTTGCAGTCATCTGTAAACTTTGTCAGCCACAACCCTCCTATGTTAGCTTTCACATCTGAAAAGTAAATACCAAATAAGAGAGGTCCCAGGACACAACCTTGTGGGACACCACTTGTGACTGGCTTTGAACCTGACAAGGCACCTGCAATGTTGACATTATGGGTTCTGTTTCTGAGCCATTTTGCAACCTATGCTGTGACATATGGTGTTATATTTCAGCTGTTGAGCTTGTCTATGATGCCTGAGTGGGGTATTGTGTCAAAGGCCTTAGCCAAGCGCAGGTAGGTTGTGTGGACTGTGTAGCCCTCATCAACGGCTCTACTGACAGTTTCAAAGTAGTCAACTTGGTGCAAAACGCAGGATCTGCCCTGTACAAAGCCGAATTGGGTGGGATCAAGGGTCTGTAGGACACCAATGTCTCTGTGTGGAAGCTCCATAATGACCCTTCACAAAGCTTTGCAGACAAGGCTGTTTAAGCTTGTGTGGTGGTAGCTGCCAGGGTCTGTGGAGGCATCTCCTTTGTGGAGTGGGACCACTGTTGCCCGCCGTGTTCAGGTACAGATCCTGTAGCAAGGCTAAGGTTAAATAGCATCTGCATATACAGGTTTAGCTCCATCTTTAGTTCACATAGCATGCAACTGGGGATACCATCAGGTCCCATTGATGCTGTGTACTGCCTTTGACTGCGGCTCTCACATGGACATCCAGGATGACAGTGAGGTTACATACAGCTGTGATAACTATCATCTTTTGGGGTGAGGGAGGGGTACATTGCACTGAACTG
This sequence comes from Protopterus annectens, assembly GCF_019279795.1. NCBI lineage: Eukaryota > Metazoa > Chordata > Ceratodontiformes > Protopteridae > Protopterus > Protopterus annectens. Next base: position 107,204,019 of record NC_056727.1, on the reverse strand, counting down.
GTCTGCCAGGGTGTCACTAATATCTGTCAGGTCACTGGAATATAAGTTGTTGTGTACCAAATCTGAGCATATATGAGGGTTCCCACCCAGGCGTCAGACATAACTGAAGAAAGCAGTGTGGTTACCTTCATTGTCTGTGGTGATTCATGTCCCCAAGTTGAACTTGGGTGTCTTTATGTGAGAATGTAGCTTTCTACTACTGCTGATCACAGCTGCCTTACCTTCTGGAGATGTAGCTCTGTCTTGCATTAGTATCCTTCATCTGTTATACAGTTCGTTTATGGCTGGGGTCCACCAGACAGGCCACTTTCCCTTGGTGGTGAGGGTCTCATTCTCATTTGTGATTGCATGGTCCATGCTTACTCGGAGATGTCCGTAGAAAGTGTCTGTGCAGGAGTCACCATTGTGTGTTGTGGTTTCCACTGGCCCAGTGGGCTTAATGGATACCATCTCAGTCCGAAGAAGTGTGAAGTCAGCTTCTGAGCTGTTCGTCACTATACCCCTGGTATCATACTAGCACTGACACAGGTGTAGACAATTCCCAGAATCCATCAAACAAAATGGACATGCAGGCTTACAGATGCCCTAGGGGTAGCCTAGTATGAACCCATTATGATACAGATTGTACAGGACACTACAGATAACCCCAAGGCTGCTGCAAATGATGGTAGTAAGCATGTTGTTGATTCCTGGATATGCTCCGGATCACACAGATATTACAAACAACATACCAGACACACACAGGTATGGCCAACATACATCCTGACATGTGCAGTGCAAAACCCCCATAATGCCAAATACCTGGCCCAGCAGACTGCCGCCTCCCTGACATTATGTCACCCTTACCACAGGATACGTACCCAAAGAGCAGTGTACAACAACAGTGGGTGTTCTCAACAATGGTGTCTCCTGAATGGATACTAAAAACAACCACCACAGAATCATGAGAGGTTTGGTCTGTACAGCTATGGAAAGGACCAGCATGTACCACAGACATAATGATATTGTGGATCTATTGACACCCGACCCTACCCAGTGTGGGTTTACAAAGTGCAGACCCCACCCCTAAACATGTGTGACTCAGTTGAAACAGTACTTGAAGTCAGTGATGAGGGCAATGTGGTCCACACAGTGTAGCTGGACCTTGCAAAGCCTTCTGTACAATACCCTATGTGTTCCGTATAGATTTGCTCACCAGCTGATATATACACCCCAATGTCATGAGAGGGGTTGCAAACCAGACCAACGACAGAACTGACATGGTCAGACATGCAGCAGCCATGTCAGACTACAAACCACATATAACAGGCATCCCACAAAGCTTGGTCCTGGGACCTTCACCATCTGGTATATATGCCCCATAGGTACAGGCCAACAAGTAAGGACTGTGCTGGAACATGTTTGTAGAGGACAACAAGCCGCCTGACATATCTGATACACCAGCTGACACAAGCATCCCATAAAAGGGCCACATAGAAACAGACAACTGGTGCCATAGCCATGTCAGCATGTTAAATGGTGAAAACAGTATAGTCAGCCTCTGTGGATAATCCAGTAAGTGACCACCAATTCCCACATAGGTGTCGACCCATGACATACCTAACATGTAATGCCAGAATGGGGGACACAAGGTGATAGATATCCTGCATTGGACAAAAATGTGGCTGTAGGGTTAACAGAAACAATCCATATACCAACCTAATCATGAGGGTTATGACATCTAGCTAAGGGGAGGTCATTGTGGTTTTGCAGTTATCTTTCAGCAGCATTACAAATGACCACAACAGCACCTGTGGGGTGTACCTCAGCAGATACATTCAGCAACTGTAAAGTCCACAACAGTACCTCACCAGGAGTATCAAAGAGCTGGAACACATGTAATGTGTCGCCTGATTAAACAGAATGCAGCTCCACACACTCACACACTGCCATGCTGGCCACCCAGACACAAGCTGTGCCTGATGTAGAAAGCCATGTCCAAGCTGTCAGCAATGCACATGCCGTACCTTGTACAATGTGAATGGCAGGGAGATATGCACATGAGGGACCTGAACCCCAGCACTGACATACATAGGACAAGCTGTACTGCATTATCCATAACACAGAAGCCACCACCACGCATGAGTAAACTACCAGTGCAGGTTATCCATAGAGTCACTCATTGATTCTACTCAACAGGGATCCTAACGAGTGGATGGGAGATGGTAGGTATACCCTGGGTATCAATGTTGTGTCACAGGTAGACAGAGGCACAGTATACAAAACAAGACATATGTCATGTCAAACTGCACTTACGATGTGTTGATGGACAAACACACTATCCAATAACCATTAGAAATGGCCTTGGGCACATCGGTAGTGTTTGCCAATGTACACCCATGTTGTGGAATACACTACTGATGTTGGATGAGGCCGTTGTAAGTAGTTCACATCTGAACATAATGCAACATGGTCAGATAGTTTCATAGGTTCATAGGTTCATACTAGGCTATCTGCCCCAAGGCAGTTCTAAGCCTAGCCCAGAGTCTGGCTGCGTCGCCACCCCTTATATGGAAACAGTACTGTGCCCGTTAGTTTGACGTGCCTGTCTCCAGCAGTGACACAGTGACGATCCCGGGTAAACCTATGATTTCCCATCCACAGGTCAGGATACCTCTTGAACAGAGCCAGCAAGGTGCTGTGACTCACATGGACCGTGATTGTATTCCACAGCATAGGGAGTCTCCGGTGATAAATCCACCCTCCAACATGTCCAATGTACATCCCTGCTATGGTGTAAGTCACTTGCACTAGTGGTTCAGGTGGATCTGACGATTTTGAGGTGGAGCATGTCCATTAATCCCTGGTTGGACATGCTTGCATGTCATGCACATGTCACCTCTAAGCAGACAGTATGTGACTGAATAGAGCTGTAGTGTCTTCAATCTGGCAGCATATGACAGATGTTGGAGACCCTTTATCCTTTGTTGGGGACATTCAGGGTCTCTCCACTTGCTGCAGATGTCAGGTGAGATACATCCAGATAAGGCAGTGTACCAGATCACCGGTCCGATAAGTGAAGAGTACAGGGAACAATGACCCACTAGATCTGGATGTGGATCCCTTCCTGATCATGTGGACAATGTAGAAGGTCCTACTAGCCACTTTAGCAATGTGAGTGTCATCAGAACAGTGACTGTCAACCTGGGTCCCCAGGTCCATGATAACCTCCTCTGTGCTTAGAGGATTGCCACCTATATGGTAGCTTGGGGTTACCTTGCTTTCCCTGAAGGGTATGACTACACATGTTTTGCAAGTTGACTTCAGGCCAGGGCTCTGGCACCAGCTATCAGTGTCCGTGAGTCCCTTCTGAAGGATATCCGTGTCTGATGCACTGTCCACTATGGCACCCAGTGTGCAGTCATCTGCAAACTTTGTCAGCCAAAGTCCTCCCATGTTGGCCTGTACTTCTGAGAAGTAGATAACAAACAATAGGGGCCAAGGACTGAGCCCTGTGTGAGACCACATGTGACTGGCCTGGTGTCTGACATAGTGCCAGCAACTCTAACCCTGTGGGTCCTGTCCGTAAGACAGTTTGCAACCTGATCTTGTGACATATGGGTGTACATTTCTGTTGGTAGGGTTTCCTACAATACCTGAGTGGGGTATTGCGTTGAAAGTGTTTTCAAGGGCAAGGTAGGCTCTATGGACTGCCTTTCCCTCATCAATGGCCTTAGTTACTGTTTTGATAATGTTAACCAAGTACAAAAGGCATGACTTGCCCTTGATCAACACAAACTGGGACAGGTACAATGTCTGCATGTCCCGCATATCTTTCTTTATGAGCTCCATTATGATCCTCTCCATAGCTTTGCAGACTACACTTGTTAAGCTTATGGGGCAGTAATTACCAGAGTCCATAGAGGCACTGCCTTTGTGCAGACGTGCACAACTGGACCCTAAAGAGGCTGTTGTGCACAGTATGGAAATGTAAATCAGTGATAGGACTAAAGCCCAGGATACTGTCCACCACAGTGAAAGTACTGAACCACTACACTATACAGTACTACAGTGCTAGGTCAGTATGAATGGATGTTAACAATTGTATGCAAAGTATCCCATGCAAAACCTGCAGGCACAGTATAATCCCTGTTGTGTTCACAGGAAGCATCTGGACAGTAACTACACAACATGTCACAGAACACACAACCTTAAACAGGAGTTATTTTTGGAGTTCACACTCATCCACAACTGTGATGGGCTGCATAGTTCAACATATGGAAAGCTCACACTGGGCATGCTCACACACTTTGATAAATGAGACATCATTCACACAACATGCCATGGGAAGGCTGAACTGGGCATGCTCACACACTTAGTTCAAATGTTCCTCTTAACAACTGTGAAAACACACCACAGGATGCACATTCCCCATTCCAAACAATGAAGATGTCAGCACCCTATAAGTAGATCAGTAGAAATACTACCTCCCAGTAATCCGAATAGCGCGCTCTGCTAATGCGTCTGTCTCTAGTTTCATAACATAGTTAGGAAGGGGTTTGAATCCAGCAAGTGGCATGTGTGTGTGTGAATGGGGGTAAGTGTGTGTATAAGTGTGTATGAGAAGAACATCCCTTTTGGCAACTGTGGAAACACACCACAGGGAGCTCATTCCACTTTCTAAACACTGATGATGTCAGCACCCTATAAGTAGATCAACTGAAATGAAATCTCCTAGTAATGCGAATAGCGCGCTCCGCTAATGCGTCCGTCTCTAGTATCATAACATAGTGAGGTAGGGGTTTGAATCCTGCAAAGGGAATGCATGTGTGTTAGTATGAGTGGGGTTTGTGTGTGTGCATAACGCTGGGGAGGGAAAGTGCCTTTTGCCAACTGGGAGAACACACTACAGGGTGCACATCCCTCTTCGTAAACACAGATGATGTCAGCACCCTCTAAGTACAGCATTGGAAAAGATTGCTCCTACTAATGCAAATAGCACACTCTGCTAATGTGTCTGCCTTTAGAGTCATAACACATCTAGGTAGGGGTTTGGACCTTGCAAATGGAAAGTATGCGTTTTACTGTGGGTGGGGTTGGTGTGTGTGCACAATGGTGGGGTGGGATGTCTCTTTTGTCAAATGGGGCTATGCACTGCAGGGTGCACATTTCCCTTAACAAACAGTGATGTTGACAGCACCCTGTACAAACAGAACAACAACACAGAAGGTGTTGTTACCAATGATGCATGTAAGGTTACACTTCAAGTAATGTCCACAAAACAAAGTAGGATAAACAAATGCTCCTTTTACTCTATCCAAACAACATGGCAACAGACAACTGACACTACTCAGTATAGTGCTACATGCTACTGTAACATGCAGATGTACCAGAATATACCTAGATAGTGTTTTGAAGCCTGAATGTGGCAAGTGTGTGGATGTGGGATGTTACTGTGTGTGCATTTCCGTATGGAAAACATGTTTGAGATATTGGCAATATTGTTGCAGACAGTTTAGGTGCAGATATCCCCCATTCTCCTACACAAGTGGAATTAGTTATCACAGATGACTGTAACCTCCCTATCCTCTCACATGTCCAGGTGAGGGCCACCCTCAACACTGCAGGACACATAGCATCACTGTTACAGAATGGTATCCCTGGATGTGTGCTACATTCACCCCTGGAGGACATGGCACCACATTACAGACTGATATTACTCCCTGGCCATACTACAGGATGTGTACCTGAAGAGTGCCATACATACACAGTGGTCCCACACCAATGAGGAGTAACCTCTACTGACCCCGGTATCTACTGCATCATATGCACAACTGGCCTTCTGTTCTAAGCTACGGAAGTGTCAATGGGCAACATGTACAGCAATATTACATATGTATATATTTCAGGACTATGCACACAAAACCTATCTCATGGACAGAGCTATAGATAGTGAACTATGATACATTTGAGGTGTCACAGTAAACACAGTATTAACCTGCTACTTTGCATTACCTGTGTTTGTGGCAGCTGTTGCTGTGTCAGTGGTGCTTGCTTGCTGCTTGCTGTTTGCTACTCATGGTTTTGCTGCTGGCTGTCTGTATATTTTCTCTTCTCTGTCTGTCTCTCTCTCTCTTTCTCATTAGGTTTGTGCAATGACTGTATTGCATGAGTGGAGTGTGGGTACTGAATGCTTTTGTAGGTATCTGCATAGGTCCATGTGATGGCCCCTGCACCAATTGTAAGGCAGCATTTGCTAATTGCATGCAGCCAGGTGTGTGTTGATTGCATGTCTCACTGTGATTTCAGGACACTGCTATAAAAAGGTATGTGAGATAGGCGTAGCCCTTTCAGATTGTAGGGCGTGGACGATGCTGATATGCTGTTGACAGTGTTCTGTGAGTGTGAAGGTTAGTATGGGAATCCAGTGATTTGGCCATTAAAACTTTACCTCACATGCTTTGGATGGTACATCTCCTATATTGCCTTTATACTAATTCCTACTATTGACTGTTATATTTATTTTAGCAGAGTGTATTTGTATGGCTGTCATGGCTTACTGGTAGGTCATACAGACTAATGTTACCAAGGTCCTGGGTCCGAGACTGGCAGGGGAATTTATTTTGTCTCCAGACTTTCAAAATGAGTAGAAGACCTGTGAATCAAAGTGGCCTAAAGGCACTTTTAAGCGCTTTAAACGAGGCGTGCACTCGTTAGCATGAAAGAACAAGGAGGCGTGCCCAGTATGACCTGGCCTTGGCAAAGAGGCAACGATAGCACATATGCTTGGTCAGTAGGAACACTGGGACTGATACCCGCTCTGACTCACTCATACAGTAACAGGGATGCCTAACATGACACAACCTGCTTCCAAACGTACAGGGAGTGTAGTATGTGTATCCGACAGAGGTGGCCCTGCAGCACCACCTGAGGCATGAATGCCATGTGTTAAGTAATGTAATATCATGTACAATATGCACACCTGAGGACCCCAACTAACATCCATATCCACGCATATGACCCTGTGGAAACAGCTGCACGTCATACAGTGATGTACATGTGCAAAAACATGGAACAAGATACAAAATGAGGGTGACTAGCAATAAATAGCATGGATAACCACACACCCATGTTTGTACCACAACAAGAAGCAACATGGAATAGCCATGGTCAAAACCAATGGCTAAAACCGACTACTACTATATAGCTTGCTGCAGACCACTGTCCTAATAGCAGGAACTGCCCCAGGCCTATGTTCACAGGTTCATACTAGGCTATCTGCCCTAGTGCATGTATAAGCCTAGCCATAGTGATGTGGCTATTGCCACCCCTTATAGTGGTAATAAGTGTACAGAATAGATTCTGAATATTGTGCCTCTGACTTAGTAGTGACACATTATGACCCCCTTACGTAATTGAATAACATGACTGTGTCTCTGTCTAGTCTGTGCCTCCGTCTCATATGCAGTTGTCCAGATGTCTCCTGAAGAGAGTCAGTGAGGGACTCTGTCAAACATGAACTGGGATACTCTGCTAGAGTGTGAGATGCCTCTGAGTTATGGCTCTGTCCCTCCAGCATGTCCTATACATGTATGTGCTGAGGTTCAAATACTCAGCTTTCATGGCTCTGGTGGATTTGGATTGCTTACAGTGGAGCATGTCTACCAAATCCTGATTGGACACAGTCTTGTATGTCAGGCATAGGTCGCCTGTAAGTATGCGGTATGACACTGAACAAAGCTGGACTTCCTCTATTCCGGAAGCATATGACATGTGTTGAAGAACCCTGATCTTCATGGTAGGTACTTTTCGGGTGCAAAGGTGCAAAAGGCAGGATCTGCCCTGTACAAAGCTGAACTAGGTGGGAACAAGGGTCTGTAGGTCAGTAATGTGTCTGTGTAAGAGCTCCATGACTCCTCCCATATCTTTGCAGACAAGGCTGGTTAAGCCTGTGTGGTGGTAGTTGCCATGGTCTGTGGAGGCATCTCCCTTGTGGAGTGGGACCACTGTTGCCGTATGCCAGTGTTCAGGTACATATCCTGTAGCAAGACTAAGGTTAACTAGCAGTTGTATATATGGGTCCAGCCCCTTCTGGAGTTCACATAGCATGCAACTGGAGATACCAGCAGGTCCCATGGATGCTGTGTACTTGTCTTTGCTGAGTGTGGCTCTCACATGGACATCCAAGATGACAGTGAGGTTACATACAGCAGTGATAACTATCTTGTTTTGGGGGTGAGGGAGGGGTACATCGACTGAAGCTGTCCGCCGAATGTTGCCAATATCTGTCAGGTCACTGGAATATATGTTGTTGTGTACCAACTCTGAGCATATCCAAGGGTTCACAACCAGGTGTCTGACATAACTGAAGAAAGCAGTGTGGTTACCTTCATTGTCTTTGGTGATTTATGTCCCCAAGTTGACCTTGCATGTCTTTATGAGATAATGTAGCTTTCTACTAGTGCTGATCTCAGCTGTCTTCCCTTTGGAGATGTAGCTCTGTCTTGCATTAGTAACCCTCATCTGTCATACAGTTTGTTTATGGCTGGGGTCCACCAGACAGGACACTTTCCCTTTGTGGAGAGGGTCCTGTTTCCAGTTGTGATTGTATGGTCCATGCTGTCTGACATCTAGCTAAGGGGAGGTCATTCTGGTTCTGCAGTTATCTTTCATCAGCAGTAGAAATGACCACAACAGCCCCTGTGGGGTGTACCTCATGCACACACATCCAGCACCTGTAAAGTCCACAACAGTACCTCACCAGGAGTATGACAGAGCTGGAACACATGTAATGTGTAGTCTGATTAAACAGAGTGCAGCTCCACACACTGCCATGCTGTCCACCCAGATGCAAGCTGTGCCTGATGTAGAAAGCCATGTCCAAGCTGGAATCTATGCACATGCTGCACCTTGTACCATCTGAATGGCAGGGAGCTATGCACATGAGGGACCTGAACCCCAGCACTGACATATATAGGACAGGCTGTACTGCATTATCCAAAACACAGAAGCCACCCGCACACATGAGTAAACTACCAGTACAGGTTGTCCATAAAGACACTGGTTGAGTCCCCTCAACAGGAATCCTAATGAGTGGATGGGAGATGGGAGGTTTACCCTGGGTATCAATGTTATGTCACAGGTAGACAGAGGCACAGTATACTAAACAAGACATATGACATGTCAAACTACGCTTACAATGTGTTGATGGACAAACACATTCTCCGACTAGCATTAGGTCAAGATACCTCTTGAACACAGCCAGCAAGGTGCTCTGCCTCAAATGGACCAGGATTGTATTCCACAGCATAGGGAGTCTCCGTGTGATAACTCCATCCCTCCAACATGTCCAACATACATCCCTGCTAAGGTGTCAGTCACCTGCACTAGTGGTTCAGGTGGATCTTCTGAGTCTGAGGTGGAGCATGTCCATTAATCTCTGTTTGGACATGGCCTCGCATGTCAGGCACATGTCACCTCTAAGCAGACGGTATGTGAGTGAATAGAGTGTGAGTATCTTCAATCTGGCAGCATATAACAGCTGTTGTGGTTCCTTGATCCTTTAGGTGGGGGACAGTCAGGGTGTCTCCAATTGCTGCAGATGTTGGGTGAGATACAGCCAGAATAGGGCATTTGACTCGATCACCGGTCTGATAACTGAAGAGTACAGGGGAACAATGACCCACTAGATCTGGATGTGAATCCCATCCTTATCAGGTGGGCAATGTAGAAGGTCTTCCTAGCCACTTTAGCAATGTGAGTCTCAGAAGAATGGCGACTGTCAACCTGGGTCCCCAGGTCCATGATAACCTCCTCTGTGCTTAGAGGATTGCCACCTATATGGTAGCTTGGGGTCACCTTGCTTTTCCTGAAGGGTATGTCTACACATGTTGTGCACTCTGACTTCAGGCCATGGCCCTGGCACCAGCTATCAGTTACTGTGAGTCCCTTCTGAAGGATATCTGTGTGTGATGCACTGTCCACTATGGTGCCCAGTGTGCAGTCATCTGCTAACATTGTCATCCAAAGTCCTCCCATGTTGGCCTGTACTCCTGGGAAGTACATGACAAACAATGGTGGCCAAGGACTGAGCCCTGTGTGACACCACCTGTGACCAGCCTGGAGTCTAACATAGTGCCAGCAACTCCAACCCTGTGGGTCCTGTCCTTAAGCCAGTTTGCAACCCATCTTGTGACATATGGGTTTACATTTCAGTTGTTAGGGCTTTCCACAATACCTGAGTGGGGTATTGTGTTGAAAGTGTTAGCAAGGCCAAGGTAGGCTGTATGGACTGCCTTTCCCCAACAATGGCCTAAGTGACCAATTTGAAGATGTCAACCCAGTACAAAAGGCATGATCTGCCCCTGACCAAGCCAAAATGGGATGGGTACAATGTCTGCATGTCCCGTATATCTTTGTTTATGAGCTCAATTATGATCCTCTCCATAGATTTGCAGACTACACTTGTTAAGCTTATGGGGCAGCAATTAACAGGGTCTGTAGAGGCACTGCCTTTGTGCAGATGTGCACAACTGGACCCTAACCAGCCTGTTGTGCACACTATGAAAATGTAAATCAGTGATAGGACTGAAGCCCAGGATACTGACCACCACAATGAAAGTACTGAAACACTACACTAGACAGTGCTACAGTGTTAGGTCAGTATGAACGGATGTTGACAATTGTGTGCAAAGTATCCCATGCAAAACCTGCAGGCACAGTATACTCCCAGTTTTGTTCACACATAAAGCATTCGGACAGTAACTACACAACATGGCACAGAACACACAACCATAAACTGGAGGTATTTGTTGAAGGTCACACTCATCCACAAATGTGATGGGCTGCAGAGTTCAGCATATGTAAAGCCCACACTGGGCATGCTCACACACTTAGATAAATGAGACATCTTTCACACAACATGCCACAGGAAGGCTGAACTGGGCATGCTCACACACTTGGTCCAAATGTTACCCCTAGCAAATGTGAAAACACACCAGAGGATGCTCATCCCCCTTTCTAGACACTGATCATGTAAGCACCCTATAAGTATATTGGAGAAAAGGATTCTCTCAGTAATCCAAATAGCACGCCGTGCTAATGCGTCCATCTCTAGTGTCATAACATAGTTAGGTAGGGGTTTGAATCCAGCAGGTGGCAAGTGTGTGTGAAGGGGTGTAAGTGTGTATGAAAGAAACATCCCTTTTGGCAACTGGGAAAACACACCACAGGATGATCATTCCACTTTCTAGACTCTGATGATGTCAGCACCCTATAAGTATATTGGAGAAAAGAATTCTCTCAGTAATCCGAATAGCGCCGTGCTAATGCGTCCGTCTCTAGTGTCATAACATAGTTAGGTAGGGGTTTGAATCCAGCAGGTGGCAAGTGTGTGTGAAGGGGGTAAGTGTGTATGAAAGAAACATCCCTTTTGGCAACTGGGAAAACACACCACAGGATGATCATTCCACTTTCTAAACTCTGATGATGTCAGCACCCTATAAGTATATCAGGGAAAGGACATTCCCCAGTAATGCGAATAGCGCTGTGCTAATGCGTCCGTCTTTAGTGTCATAACATAATTAGGTAGGGGTTTGAATCCAGCAGGTGGCAAGTGTGTGTGAAGGGAGGTAAGTGTGTATGAAAGAAACATCCCTTTTGGCAACTGGGAAAACACACCACAGGATGATCATTCCACTTTCTAAACTCTGATGATGTCAGCACCGTATAAGTATATCAGGGGAAAGGACATTCCCCAGTAATGCGAATAGCGCGCTGCGCTAATGCGTCCGTCTCTAGTGTCATAACATAGTTAGGTAGGGGTTTGAATCCAGCAGGTGGCAAGTGTGTGTGAAGGGGGGTAAGTGTGTATTTTTGGCAACTGGGAAAACACACCACAGGATGATCATTCCACTTTCTAAACTCTGATGATGTCAGCACCCTATAAGTATATCAGGGGAAAGGACATTCCCCAGTAATGCAAATAGCATGCTGCGCTAATGCGTCCGTTTCTAGTGTCATAACATAGTTAGGTAGGGGTTTGAATCCAGCAGGTGGCAAGTGTGTGTGAAGGGGGGTAAGTGTGTATGAAAAAAACATCCCTTTTGGCAACTGGGAAAACACACCACAGGGTGATCATTCCACTTTCTAAACTCTGATGATGTCAGCACCCTATAAGTATATCAGGGGAAAGGAAATCCCCCAGTAATGCGAATAGCGCGCTGTGCTAATGCGTCCATCTCTAGTGTCTTAACATAGTTAGATAGGGGTTTGAATCCAGCAGGTGGCAAGTGTGTGTGAAGGGGGGTAAGTGTGTATGATTGAAATATACCTTTTGGCAACTGGGAAAACACACTACAGGATGCACATACCCATTTCTAAACGATATCACAATTATGTATGGCTTTTGATTACAGACATGCCATGTGTGTTGTGCACACACAGAATGCCCATGTGTGTGGGTTGTCCCTCACAATAATGCATGACATTGATTACACCGGTTATGGCAATGAACACATGATGTATGTGTGTGCCAAATACACATATGTACCTGAGACTTTCAATAGTTACCATGTGTGATGCCTGCCACATGTGAATACATGGTATTTGCACAGGGTAACATTATGACCGTGGTCTTCTGTGCAGATGCTGCATGTGGGATGTGTATATACAGTGTGAGATGTAGATGCTATCAGCCTAGTAGTGAGGGATGCACACCTGGTCTGGGGCATAAAGTCTACATGTTGTTAATGTACAGGAGCTGCATGTTCTCACCTGTTGTGGGAGTGGTAAGACAGTATTCCATAGCAATGCAGTGACTGCATGCTAAGAACCATTCAGCTAGGGTGTTGTAGATACACTTATTCATTAGCATTCAGTAATTTGTCGGAATCCCTGGTGAGGGTCTGATGCCAACCAAGGTCAAGGGTCTACCAGCCTGTGTCACTTGCTCAGTGATCCCTTCCATGTTCCCTATCACGTATCCCAGTGAGCGACATCCCACATCAGCTGTGGTGGCATGGACAATGACTGAGTCATATGTGTCCATGCATCTGACCGACTTGTATGTTGTTGTTACAGTTTGGCCATGTGTTTCCATCTCATACATGTGATGTACATCAATGGGTAGGGGATAGGGTTGACTGTGTACATGTGGCAGCTGTGACATTACTACATGACACACATATTCCACAACTGTACCATAGAGGTGACTGACAACTGACCTTTGCACATACTACTGGAGTATTGAGATTACATTGGTGATTGACAGCACATAGGGCCAATGGTGAAAAAGAGACATAGGTCTATAGGTTCGTACAGGGATATCTGCCCAGGGCATGTATCCACCTAGCCAGAATGTGCGTGCCTTTCAACATGCATTGTGAATCTGTCTTGCTATGCCCTTTTCCAAGGTTAGTATACTGTGCCTCTTTCTCACAGTGACACATAAGTGATACCCAGGGTAACCCTACAATGTCACATCCAGTCATTAATATCGCTCTTGAAGATAGTCACTGAGTCAGTCCACCTAACCTCTATTGGGATAATAATCAGGAATGAAGGGTGCCTCTGAGTTGTGAATGTGCCCCTCCACCATGTCCTATGTATATCACTCCTGAAGTTCAAGTATTTCCAGCGTGTATCCTGGTGGGATCTGGATATTCTGAGATGCAGCATGGCCATTACGTGAGGGTATGACCTGGCCTTCTATGTCAGGCACAGATTGCCTATGAAGAGGCAGTATGTCACTGAGTACAGCTGCTACTACTTTAACCAGTCAGTATGTGGCATCTGTTTGAGCACTTTGATCCCCTTGTCGAGGTACATATGTGGTAGCCCCAGTTGCTGCAGGTGTCTGGTAAGGTGCATGCCGACAGGTTCATCATAGTCAATTATGGGCATGATGAGGGATGAGTAAAGGGGCACAATGTCCTCCCCTGGCCTACATGTGGATCCCATGATGATGTGGCCCATATCACATGCTTACCTAACCACTTTGTCCATGTTGTTGTCAAATGGTAGAATGCTATCAACCTGCGTACCCCAAGGTCCATAATTCCTTGGTCTGCACTTACTGGATTAACACATATGTGGTACATTGTGGTCATTTAGTGTTTGACAAAGGGGATGACTATACTCTTTCTGTCATTCACGTTGAGGCCATGGCTGTGGCAGAAGTCGTGTGTTTGCAAGAGTCCCTTTTGGAGGATGCGTGTGTTAGCTGTTGAGTTGATTATGGTGTTCAGTCTGCAGTCACCTGTGACTTGCTGAGCCACAGTACTTCCATGTTGGCCTGTACCTATGACAAATACATAATGAACATGACAGCCCCTAGGGCTTTGCCTTGTGGGACACCACTTGTACCAGGTTGGAGGCTGACGTGGCTCCAGCAATTCTACCATGTGTGTTTTGCCCTTGAGCCACTGTGCAATACCCATAGTGACATAGGGGTTAATATGTACACTGGTGAGCTTCCCTAGAATGCACAAGTGGGGTATTGTATCCAAGGCTTATGCAAGGTCCAGGTAGGCTGTGTGGACCTCCTACCCCTTGACAGTGGCCTTGGTGACTGTTTCAAACAAAGCAAACAGGTTTGATAGGCAGGATTTGCCATTGACAAAGCCAAACTGTGTATGGTGACATGTCTGTAGGTCCACAATATCTAGATATGTGAGGTTCTTGATGATTCTTGCCATAGCTTTGCAGACAAAGCTAGTCAGACATATGGGGCAGTAGTGTCCAGGATCCGTGACGGCACCACCTGCATGTTGAGGGACCACTGTTGCTGTATGCCACTCTCTGGCCACATATCATGTATTAAGGCTGGGATTGAACAGTGGTGTTATGTCTGGGTGTAGCTCTTCTTGTGGTTCATGTAGGACACAGCCTGGGACACTGTCTGGTCCCATTGATGCAGTGTTTATTGCTTTGGGAAGGGCATCTCTTACCTGAGCATCTGTGATGTCAGGGGAAGCACTGTGATGCGAGACATATGTTCCCTTTTGGTGTGGTGGGAGAGAAGGCAGCATTGAACCTGTCCACTAGGATGATGGCAATGTCTGTGTGTTTTATATTTTGTGTGACATATTGTATTACCTCTGAGCATATCTGGGTAGTACCACCCAGGTTACTAACATAACTACAGGCAGCCTTGTGATTATCCTCAGTGGCTTGTGGAATCCTCTCTCAAAGATGGCCTTAGACAATCATATGGGTGCCTGTAGTTGTCTTCCAATACTCATCAGTGGTGCCTTCACATTTTGGGAGGTTGTTGTATCATGTAGTGGCGCCATCCTTCTATTGTATAGTGTGTTTATGGCTGGTGTCCGCCCAGGACATCTGCCTTTGGAGAATTGGGTCATGCTTTCATATGTGGCTTCATGATCCATGCATTCCTGAATGTGTCCACAGAATGCCTCTATACAGGTATCTGCAGTCTGGTCCATATTTTCAACAGGCCTTGGGCCTTTGAAGGTTTCCACATCATTTATGAGGGGTGTGCACTTGCTTGACATGAGCTGTTGACAGGCGTGCGCCCTCCAGACAGAGCAAGGGAGGGTCACAGTCAGCTACCTGTTGGGACGTGCCTCCCTGGACCACATGGAAAGAGACACAGAGGAGCTCTTACAGCACCCTCTCAAACTCAGGTCTCCCACACAGCCTTCATGCTGACACAGGAGAGTTTAGATTACTCTGCAAACACCATCATACTGGGTGATGCCAGCTACCCAAGCATAGACTGTGAACATTACACAAGCCACAATACCCAAGCTCTAAGGTTCCCATTGATCAGACATTCTTTGGCTATGGAACAGGTAACCAACCTTCCCACAAGAGGGGCAGATATACTAGAGCTGATCTTTACAAACTTGAGTACAAACTGCTCACCACTGGGAGTATATCCCTCATTGTTGCAATCAAACCATATACTAATCACACTGGTGTTCTGGATCCCCACATATGCAAACCTCCAACACATCGATGTGTGTGTGTGGGAAATGTCCCTATTAGCAACCGTGACAGTATCGTACAGGATGCAGATTCCCCTTTTGAAACAGTGATGATGTCAGGACTGTATAACTATATCACCTGTAGTAAAGTCCTCCAGTAATTGGCATAGCGCGCTCTGCTAGTGTGTCTTTCTTCAGTGTCATAACGTAGTTAGGTGGGGGTTTGAATCCTGCAAAGGGAATGTATGAGTGTGGTTGATGTGTGTGCACTATGCTGGGAGGGTTAACTGCCTTTTGCCAACTGGGAGAACACACTACAGGGTGCACATCCCTCCTCCTACACACAGATGATGTCAGCACCCTCTAAGTACAGCATTAGTAAAGATTTCTCCAACTACTGCAAATAGCACACTCTGCTAATGTGTCTGTTTCTACTGTCATTGCACAGTTAGGTATGGGTTTGAATCTTGCAAATGGAAAGTATGTTTTTTACTGTTGGTCACTGCTCGACAGAGGCACAGCAAAATAATGGGTATGGTTCCCCATACTAAAGGGGTGGTGTAAGCCACAAAACGATGGGCTGGGCTTGTAAATGCCCTTGGGCAGATAGCCTAGTATGAACCTATGAACATGTGTGTACTGCTATAGTACTTCTGCCATATGTTGCATGTGTGTGTTGTGGGGGATGCACAGGTAATGGGCAGATACGTCTGCACAGGTGACACATCTGACACATTCTGGGTGTTCATCCATACATACTGGATGTGTGCTGCCATCCAACCCTGTGATGTGGACACACATTACTCAGCCTGGATATACATATCCGAACAACACCACAAGCACAGTACACTACCTTGCTATGTATGCATGTTATTACACAGTTATTCAGTAGTTATGACAGTGATGCTATGCATGCAGACCACTGGGCCAGTGGAAGCCACAACACACCGCCAGCACCTTTGCATATGCTTACCACAGACATCCCACATACTGCATGTACTGTGCACACAGTTATCTAACCCAGAACAACTGCACACCACTTATTAATCCTGTCCAGTGGACTACAGATACAGGCATATTGTATAACAATAGTAGGAGGCTACTGCAGCACAGGGCATATTCACATGACGGGAAGGCATCTGTTGTCTGCAGTGTTAAGTGGCTTCACATTCACCAAATGCACAGATATTGGCAACATTGTTGCAGACAGTTTAGGTGCAGGTACCCCCATTGTCCTACACACGTGTTATTAGTTATCCCAGATGACTGTAACCTCCCTATCCTCTCACATGTCCAGGTGAGAGCCACCCTCATCATTGCAGAACACATATCATCACTGTTACGAAATGGTATCCCTGGATGTGTGCTACATTCACCCCTGGAGGACATAGCACCACATGACAGACTGATATTAATCCCTGGCCATACTACAGGATATGTACCTGAACAGTGCCATACATACACAGTGGTCCCACACCAATGAGGAGGAACCTCTACTGACCCTGGGAACTACTGCATCATATGCACAACTGGCCTTGTGTTCTAAGCTATGGAAGTGTTAGTTATGGCCCACATGTACAACAATATTACATATGTTTATATTTCATGACTATCTACACACAACCTATCTCATGCACATACCTATAGATAGTGAACTATGATACATTTGGAGGTGTCACAGTATACACAGGATTAACCTGCTACTTTGCATTACCTGTGTTTGTGGCAGCTGTTGCTGTGCCAGTGGTGCTGCTTGCTGCTTGCTCCTTGCTGCTTGCTGCTGATTTTGCTGCTGGCAGTCCTAATATTTGTTTTCTTTTATCCGTAGTGTTTGTGCAATGAATGTATTGCGTGAGTGTAGTGTGGGAACTCAAAGCTTTTGTAGGTATCTGCATAGGTCCATGTGATGGCCTCTGCACCAATTGTAAGGCAGCATTTGCTAATTGCAAGCAGCTGGGTGTGTACTGATTGCATGTCTCACTGTGATTTCAGGACACTGCTATAACAGGGTATGTGAGATAGGCGTTGCCCTTTCAGATTTTAGGGCGTGGACCATGCTGGTATGCTGTTGACAGTGTTCTGTGAGTGTGAAGGTTAGTACATCTCCCATGCTTCATGCTGTGTTGTAGATTCAGGTTGCTGCATTTATCTTGCCTGTTCCCTGTAGTGAGTGTGTATGCATACTGACACCTACAACTATATGTCATATGTATTGCTATATAAATATATATATATCTGTGTACATATACATACTTTCATATATGTACATTAGCTGACATTATTGGGTACAAGCTAACAATTAGCAGGGCTGTTTCTGTTAACACTACACTAGTATGGGAACCCAGTAATTGTGACTATAAAAGTCTGCCTGACATGCTTTGGGTAGTAGACATACTATATTGCCTTTATCTTCATTCCTACTATTACATGTTCCACGTATTTAGCACTATATTCCTGTATGAGAGTCATGTCTTAGTGGTAGGTCATACAGACTAGTGTTACAATGGTCTTGTGGTAGGGCCTACTAGTATGCTCATATTCTGCTTTTGAGTTGAGTATAGGGCCTATCAATCACAGTGCTGGAGGCACCTTTAAGCAGTTAAAGGGCTTAGTAGGTCTCACAGGAGCCAGGCTGTGTTGCAGATTTTGGTTGCTGCATATATCTTCACTGTTTCCTGTAGTGAGTGTGTATGGCTACTGAGACCTACAACTATATTTCATATGTATTAATATATATTTATATATATGTATGTGTAGATATACATACCTTCACATATGTTCATTACCTTACATTATTATGTACAAGCTAACAGGTAGCAGGGCTGTTTCTGTTCACACTGAACTAGTATGGGAATCCAGTAATTTGGCCATTAAAACTCTACCTGACATGCTTTGGATAGTACATCTCCTATATTACCTTTATACTGATTCCTACTATTACATGTTATATTTATTTTAGCAGTGTGCTTTTCCAAAGCAGGCATGGCTTAATGGTAGGTCAAACAGACTAATGTTACCTAGGTCCTGGGTTCGAGACTGACAGTGGGAATTTTTTTACTTTGCAAACTTTCCAACTGAGTACAGGACCTGTCAATCAAATAGCTGAGGCCACCTGTAAGCAGTTAGAAGGGTAAGTAGGTCACACAGGGGTCAGGCTGTGTTGCAGATTCAGGTTGCTGCAATTATGTTAACTTTTTCCTGTAGTGAGTGTGTATGGCTACTGAGACCTACGATTATATTTCATATGTATTAATATATATTTATATATATGTATGTGTAGATATACATACCTTCACATATGTACATTACCTTACATTATTATGTACAAGCTAACAGGTAGCAGTGCTGTTTCTGTTCACACTGAACTAGTATGGGAATCCAGTAATTTGGCCATTACAACTCTACCTGACATGCTTTGGATAGTACATCTCCTATATTGCCTTTATACTGATTCCTACTATTACATGTTATATTTATTTTAGCACTGTGTTCTTGTAAAGCAGGCATGGCTTAGTGGTAGGTCATACAGACTAATGTTACCAAGGTCCTGGGTTCGAGACTGACAGTGGGAATTTATTTTTCTTAGCAAACTTTCAAACTGAGTACAGGACCTGTCAATCAAAGTGCCATAAAGGCACTTTTAAGCACTTTAAACCAGGTCTGCGCCGTTGCTGAGCTCACGATGCGACTGGCGGTGAGCTCCGCTAACACAAGACACCAGCTAATTTCTTTGAAAGAAAAGAAAAAGGGGTGACAGGAAAGTGGTGAAAAGGGGTCACAAAGAGGGTAAGACAGTAGGGAAAGAAGCGTGGGATTTGCAGGAAGGGTGTAGGTAAGGCCCATATATGCCCATGTCTTTGCAGCAACAGCTGTATATTTCTATGTATTTTGGTGAGACATTTGAAACCTTCCACCTCTGAGAGAGGTGTCAGGACAACATTAATATTTGTTGTACAGCCAATTGTAATTAACAGTTTAGATGTCCAGCGGACATGTGTGTGACATGGACAGCTATGTATGGGGCGTAATTTTTTTGTGGGACAGAGTGCCCTTTTTTTTTACAGGTGAGAGTGGTATACCAGGTGAAGGAAGTCGGTAAAGCTGGGGAGGTAGGTTGGGTTGGTTAACAGACAAGACAGACAAGACGCATACAGGGACGGTGTATGACACACGTGGGGGGGTTACACAATTGACGGGGACGGAGGTTGGGATATCCGAGATGCACGAGCCCACAGATGACAACAGTGGAACTGATATCCCCACCCATAGGCAGTTGCCACTGTTCCTTCACAGCCCAGGACGGGGCTGTGCTGGGGGCTGTAGGCAGGGCAACGGCCGGGGCCGTTAGCTGTGCCACACGAGCCTCGAGCTGGCGTAGGGGCCCAAGAACAGAGTCTTGGATCTCCCTTCGCACCACCGACCGGACACCTTGGAGGGTGAGTGGGCCGAACCCCTCCGGCCACACTTGCAGAGGGGACGGGCCCCATCCCCTGCAGCGCTTCCACCCGAAGGTGGCACAGGGCCACCGGAGGGTCCGCCTGGCCACTAGTGCCAGGTGCAGTCGCCAGCTGAGGTGGGAGAGGTGGGTCCGCTGGGACCTGCCTTCCCAAGCGTTCTAGGTTTGTGAGTAGTTATGTTAGTTTGGGTTGGTGGCATTTTATTACATTCAGATTAGTTGTAACAGCATGCATTGGTATTCCCATCAAACAAACACCCAGATATGAACACCATTGAACAAGGGGCATATCAATATCACATGCATTATTTGAACAGCAAAACACAGTCAAACGACATGCAGGGTTGATTAATGGCAACAGGCCATCAGATTTGCAGGTATGAACAGGGCACATGCACGAACAGACATGCATATATGTTTGAAACGGACAAATGTCCATGATTAATGAAATGTTCACATACCATTATTTAGTGGATGTTGTTATATGGAATTATAGGGTTGGGTGGGGATAGAAAGTGATGACACATTCATATGTTACACATTGATTCACATTTCTAATAGGTACACAATTAAGTTGAGGCTGATGTTTCAAAATAATCTTTATTTTATTGTCATGCTACACCTGTTACACATACATCACTATCCTACTTATTTTGAATTTGATCAGATACATCATCCTGCTACACTTTGATGACAGGACAGGGGACAACTATGGCTGTTTAGTCTGTCAGATAATCATTCATTCTATCTGCAAATTGTTTACTGTTATCACCATATACAGATTTTGAGCTAGACATTCCAAATTCAGACACACTGAAATCAGTTTGGGATGTTAATTTGTACTTCCCACATGCATTTAGTTCTGTAGAAACACACTGAGGCTTATATATTCAGGGGTTATTACTACTTTATTTATTCATACATGAGCCTTTCTGTCACTCTCACACATTCTGCAACTTCACAGTTCAGGTTGGTACTTCTAGGCTTTGTTCACATATTAGACCTGTGGTGATTCAAACACTTTCCAACAGCCTCACTTCTGTCATGATTCAGCATTTCAACAGGGATATATCTCACATGTGACTACCTCAGATTCTGAAGCTGTACTCTTGAGACTACTGCAGGTTACAGTATATTTAATTAATGATGGGACATCTGTATTACAGCACTGTTTAATTCTATCAATTATATTTCCAGTTACACTTGCATACTGATGAACTTGTTGCAGCCATACCTGCAGACTTTCAATTCCTGCTTGCACATTATATTACTTTTAATCAATACACTGCACTGTTCTGATACATGGTACATAATAATATTTATTTACAAGTACTGGGTGGGGTTACTAACCTGCATGGTGGCAGCCGCACCAGCCTCCGGGCGTGCATCTCACGATTCATAGAGCGGACACCTGCAGCTGTAATACAAAGGGAATAATATTGGACTACACATCTCCATGGTATCAGCTAGTTGAAATCCTTACATACATGAGTAAAATGTGACTTACTCAGTGGTGGGGCGTTGGGCATTTGCGGGCCTCCTGGATCCAGCGGTTCAATTGGTCCTGCTTGCGTCTCTTCAGGTCCGCATGGTGGTGACGGACCTGCTCACCAGTGCGTGGAATGCCAGTAGCACTGGTCAGATCACGAGCCAACTGGTCCCACGCCTCTGCCCTATATGCTCCCCATGAGACCTGGCCCTGCATGAGTTGGGCCTCGTGATTATGGACAAGGAGCCAGACCATGTATCTGGACTCCTCAACGCCCCAACGCTGTGCTCGAAAGCAACGTCCCTCACCTACTCCACTCATGCTGACTGCAAGTCTGTTCTACAATCAGTTATGCTGTGTATTCCCGCCTATGGGGCTTATATATGCCGCTTTTCCGCACATTTCTCTGATTGGCCGTTTTGGAATTGTATCTACTTCACTGAAAATGCTTTCTCATGCTCCATTCTGGGTTTTATCCCATATATATGCTATTTCTGCATTTCTAGGTATTGCTGTCATGGCTTGGTGGTTTAGTTCCTTAACTCTAGTGCATGGTATCCTGGGTTCGAATCTGGCAACTGATTTTTCATTTTCCTGACAGGAATGAGTTGAGGACCTGTCAATCAAACATGCCAAAAGCACTTTTAAGCACTTTAAACCTGGTCTGCTCGTTCTTTGGCGGAGGTAACATCGCACTGGCAGTTAGCTTGTGGGAGCGCGCAAGCGGTGTCGCGCTGGGATAAATCCTAATTGGCTACTGACACACATGTTAAGCTAATTGCACACAGTTTCAGTCTGTCTAACTGCAGCTTGTCAGCAGGCACGCAGTTTGCAGCTTTTGAAACACTACTCAGCTCACGGGCACTCTATTTCTCAGCAGCTTAGCTATCAGTACATTTCTGACTATTTTTATTATTATGTTACTTCAAAATATATGCTCTATTTCATTCCATTTTACAAAAGGGAATACATTTACATTTGTACAATACTGTCAGGGGGCTTTTTAGTGCTTATTTACAAAAAAAAAAAAAAGGTTGTTGTAGGGGCTCGAACCCTGCCTGCCTACTTTTAGGCGGCAACTCTACCGCTAACCTTTTATTTCTAGGCTAGATTTGCTTATTTAGTTCTTATATCCTTTTCCACTAACTGCTGATAGTGATTGCGCTAGTAGCACACCAGCACACGCACACAGTAGCAAACATTTATGGGGTTTAACAAAAAAAAGGATTTAATTTAATTTTATGACATCTCTTCACTTTATACACTAATGGCCAGTCGGGGCATGTGTTGTATAGTGTGTTTATTCACATTTTCATGGCCTTTCTCGTGGCTGTTTACTTTCAGCCATTCTAGTCTTCCGGGGGCGTGTCCGCTTGCAGGGCTTAGCCTACAGACACGCCCCCTACTCTCTTACACAGACCGTGTAAGAGTTACTAGTGTGATTCAGCATGCCTCATGCACCTCATGCATATGCATGACATGCTGACATCACACAGTTTAACTGCAGCCTCCGTGTAAGAGTTATAACTCTTACACGGAGGCTTCCTGAATCTGGCCCTAGTCTACTGAAATATGTAATACTGCAACTGTACTGTTAAAATTGAGCAGGTTTGTACTTTAAAACAGGTGCTATGGAGATGTGTTCATTCAATCCCTTATCACTAGAGGCTTTCAATTTTGCCTGACATAATGGTTCTTTCATTTCTAATCTAGTTTCCCAAGAACTTCCTCTACCGTTCATTGTCATGATTTCTATAATACCAAAGAGGAATGTTGTAAAACTGTCACATTTTTGAGCATTTGTACATAAATAATTATTTCTATTTCCTTTCGTAATAGCATATATGTGCTCATAAATCCTTCTCTGAAATTGGCACTCTGAAATATATTTATTCCTAATCTCTAACAACCTTCCAGCATTGCTCATACTCCCCTAATCTTCAAATATACTGCAGTCCAGTTCTTTAGTATCAACGATCCTCAAATAAGCTGCAGTTCACATTGCAGATAGCAGCATTGGATCAAGTCATAGATATAGAACTTTTGAGTGGCCCATGCATGTGGATCATGGCTTTTAACAAGATTATTGAAAATTTTTAAATGTCACCAGCTTTTCTACCATTTGTAAATATCTTGTGTTTCTTCACGTAGCACAGCAGGTCACATTGTTGCCTCAAAATAAGTTCTCTGGTTTGATTCTTGGCTGGAGTGCCTTTTGTGTGGAGTCTCTATGTCCTCCCTGTGTTAGTGTGGATGCTTTGTTTCCACCCACATTTGAAAGAAATGCTGTAGGGGGACTTGACACATAAAATTGGCCAGAACACTGAGTGTGCATTTGTGTGACATGGAAGAACAACTGTGGCAGGACTAGCCACCCTGCAGTGTGAACAGTGGCCCTAGTAATATTCACTTTTGATGTGACAACCCAACCACGTGTTCAATAATGATAATAGGGGGTTGTAGATGGAAGGAGGTAAGTTTAATTTTAGATGCCTTTGATGACTGGGCTCCAAAAATTATTTTTTTTGTATTATTGCTGCTTGGATCAATTTCTAGACAAATATGCTGTTTTTCATGTTTTTGTATTTATGCATGCATGGTATCATTCTTGGTGCTCTTGGACATTGGTGAACTGGTTATGCTCATCTGTATAACTGCTGTTCATAGGTACATACTAGGCTATTGATCTATGAGAATCTTTACAAGGCTAGCCTGACATTCCCATGGTAATTTTTATCCCTTATATTTTATGTATGAAAAAATAGAAGTGGGAAGAGCAAGGATATTTTGGGACATTTACATGTTGCCCATATCCATGAGGGACAAGGGTGCTAAGCCGGTGTAAATTTGTGGTATCTCATCCATTCATCCGAATTATGTTTGAATAGAGCAAAAGATGCACTTTGCATAATGTGAAGTGGTAGACAATTCCATAGAAGCAGTATTCTCTGCCATGCATACATACCCACATAGTGATATACTAGGGAAGCGACCACAGGGAACATACAATACCTAGCCATATACACCTTTAAACAGAGAAACATAAAAGTTCTTGCCTCTTTTTTGAAGCACTTAATAGTGCTTACCTCCCAAACTGAGCAGGTCTGTGAATTATAAACCTGGTGTAAATGTGTGCCTACCCATCCATTATGAAGATTAGCCTTAATGGTAACTAAAGTAGTAATTTGAGGTTTACTATTATTTAACCGAACGCTTAAAGTTGCGAATGCTGTTTCGTAGAACGTGTTTATGGGAAGTGGCAAGATTCCAAAAGCACGGAACAGCAATTTTTTTTCCTAGGGAAAAAAATCAGTTGTCCGTTTTCAGGACTTTGCCATTTCTTCCACTGTGGTGCAATCTTGGAATTGGTATATTTAAGTAGGGGGGTGTGGGGGCATCGGAGGGTGTGGGGGGCAAAGCCTCCCACTTTATTTTGTGTTTGTTTGTTTTGTTTTTTTTAATGAATCAGCATTTTTTTTCTCTGGGAAAAAAAACTTATCTGTATGTTTGACATATTGGATTATCGGATTTTTGTAGTGTTTGGGTTGATTATATAGCGTTTGCAATTTCAAGCATTCGCTAATATAATATAGACCCATAATTTGATCTGTAGTGAGAACTTATTTTGTAGGCTAGGAATGCTTTGAGTTAGTAATCTATCGCTCTGATGAGTCTTGTTTATTTCTAGTATAAACTTAAGTTTTTGTAGAACTAGTAGTTTTGTGAAGAAATAGGTTAAGTAAGACTGGGCTTTTCATGGCTCAAAAAGTAAGTCACAGGTCACCTTGAAGAAACCTGTAGGCTTCTGAGTATAAGGAGAGTCATGCTCATTTACTGGATTAGTGGAAGGATTTAAGACCTTTAATTTTTTTTTGGCTGGAAATCTTTCCAGTTGAAAGATATGCTTTGATTTGTACATACCTAAGGGGGCATTGTATTCATTGATGGGTATGATAAGGTAAGAGTACAGTGATAGGATGATTTCCTTGGATCTTAAAGATATTCCCTTGGAAAATAATTGGGAAAGATTGAAGGATTTCCTAACTGTTGTGTATACATGATGATCGAATGAGTTTACATAAGTACCTAGGTCTCTTTTGACTGAGAATGAGTACCATTTAAAACATATATGGTGGGAACAACCTCTCTGTTATATACTACTATGGTGCACTGATTTTTTCATTTAGTTTGAGACCATTTTTGGATATACCAATTGTCTGCATATTCCAGACCTTGCTGGAGCTGTTTTATATCATTGGATGAGTTGATAACAGTGCCCAATCAGCAGACTTGGTCAACCACACTTCTAGGATGGTGGCTTGGATGTCTAGTAAATAAATGCCAAACAAGAGAGGGCCCAGAACTGTTCCCTGTGTCACCCCACTATTTACAAATTTACATTTGGTGAGGGAACCAACTACTTTCAAAACTTGGGTTCTGTTATCTAGCCAGTTTGCAATCTGATGCACAATGTAGAAGTTTACATTAAGCTTGTTTAATTTTTCTATAATGCCAACATGGGTGATAGTGCCAAAAGCCTTGTCCAGGTCAAGATAAGCAGCATGCACTGAATGACCACTGTCCACAGCCTCTATAACCTTTTCAAAACCAAACTGATTGGTATCTAGATCAAGTAATTTGCCTATGTCTGCATAAATGAGTTCAGCTGTGAGTCATTCCCAGACTTTGCATATAAGGCTGGTGAGGCTGATGGGTCTGCAGTTACTTGGGTCAGTACAGGGGCTACCCTTGTGTAGGAATTCACGGCATTGCAAACAAACCTGTAGATAGACTGAGGTTCAGACAGTGCATACTAGGTGCTAATGAGAATGCAGCCTAGTATTTTGTCTGGTCATGTGGAAGTATTATTTGCAGCCTTTGACAGGGATCCTAAGACTTGTTCCGAGGTGATTACAGGGGAAACAAAATTCTCAGAGATAGCTGGGCAACAATGTAAGTAATAGGGTTAAAGTTATCACTAAATCTATCTGTTAATATAGTAACTATTTCCTTGGGGACATAACAGGTGATATTATTATGGATTAGCTCAATGCAACGTATGTCATTATTCCTCAGTTTTCTAACTTAACTAAAGAAACATTTGCAGTTTCCTCTGGAATCTGTATCAACCTAAAGTTCGTATTCTGGATTACATTTTCTAACAGTGTTTTTAAGTTCCTTGCTAGCATGTTTCAGTGGCATCTTGAGGTAGGAAGATGAGGATTTCTTGTGCTGTACAGTTTATCAATATGTAAGATGCACCAGAAAGGTTTATTTTTGAATTTACAGTTATATTTAGAGTGGATGGGGTATGACTTTTTTATGCAACTGTTCAGGTGATAGTAAAAGCCAGAGTTGAACATAACAACTCTCTAAGTTGGATCATGTGCAAGGGATTGTTGAGAATTTTTAACAGGTCTTCTACAAGCTGAAATAGGTTTGCTGACATATTCTGTTTATATTAAACCAGAGGTTGACATACTTTGAACAGGTGTTTATACTTTCACTGGACATGAGAATGTAAAATAGGTTGGACAGCATGGGATCTGTTGTGGCTCTACACATGAGCAAGAAGTTGCCCCTCAGTAGCCTGTATGATACAGAGTTGGGAAACAAGGCTTTAAGATGGTTGGCATAATTTAGTATGATTTAGGACTTTGATTTTTTTTTAGTGAGAAAGCATTGTGGTCACTCCAGTTGTGTCAAGTGTTTGGACAGATGCTAAAAGGGACATTGCATTTAATGAGCAACTTTAATAACTGCTGAGTACAGTGGAATTATTGTCCCTGGACTTGGATGTCATACCTTTATATGCAAGTTGTGTGAAGAAGAACACTTCCTACAATATTTATTTACTTATTTGTTGACATTTGTTTACCGGGAAAGTCTGACTGGACACAGGTGCCCTTTTTCAGATGAGGGCTAAGGAAAAAAGCTCCAAGGTATTGTATTCAATGCAATCAATATTTACAGTAACACATTTTATAATACTGTTTCAATGAATACATAACATAATAGTCACTTTAATAACATTTGTATTGATATTCACAAACATTAAATTTACAAGCCTTGTACTGAGATTTTACAGATAGAAGAGTGGTGTATAAGATAGGTAGGAGTAATTTAAGAAATACAATATAGTGAAGTATTAGAGGAGATAAGCAAATCTGAGTATTAACAGAGAAGTAGTAATGAAATAATAATTTGGTTGTGTTAATTAGAAGTAGATACAGTAGTTTTAGAAGTACAATAAAATGAGGTATTAGAAAGGCATAAGCAGGTTAAATGACTTAGTGCTTTAAAGGGAAATATAAGAAAAGTAATGAAGGGTGTTAGGGAGCTACATCAGAGATAAGGAGCAGGGACAAAGCCAGGAACAGAGGGGAAGGCTTTTAGTATTGGTTTGAGAAAGATGAAGGTATGTGATAGACCTGAGTGATATAGAAATTGTATTCCAACTTCTAGCTACACTATTGGAATAGAGACTGACCCCAGCAGCCCTTTTTGGTTTCTAGATGGTAAGCAGTTGTTTATTATTTGACCAAAGAAGGCAATTTGGAAGATAGTACTGGAGTAGGGGACTAATTGTTGGGCAGGCAGATGGTGTATGGATGATTTTATTAGTTATGGTGAGCTGCGTGTAACATAAGTGTTAAGGAAACTCAAGCCATTTAAGTGTTTACAATACTAAACAGTAGTGAGTGTGGAAAGGTTTGCTGTAAGTGAATCTGGTGACTTTGTTATAGCACTGTTCAGGTTTAGAACTAAGTGAGGCTTGTAGGTTGGTCATGATAGGAGCTCCATACAGAAGAGAGAATAAGATGTAAGTGGTAGCTAGAGTTACTTTGGCAGCTTGTAAGGAATTTCTTTACTTTATGTAGGGTGCCTAGTTTGTGATGTGTCTTCTTGATGCTGTTATGAATATTTAAATTGAATATAAAATTGTCACAAATTGTCATTCCGAATAGTTTTGTGTGTGGGGTAACTTCAGTCATGGTATTACTTAAGGAAGAAATTTTAAAGTTGTTTTTTCATTGAAATGTGATTTTGGAAAAAAAGAGAAGTAATTTTGTTTTGGGGGGGATTTTGTAGCAGGTGATTATCCTGTAGCCAACTTTCAACAGAGTTGAAGGCTTCTTGAATAATTCTCTGAAGATGCATTAGATTGTCAGAAATGTATATTA
Source organism: Protopterus annectens (assembly GCF_019279795.1). Taxonomy (NCBI): domain Eukaryota; kingdom Metazoa; phylum Chordata; order Ceratodontiformes; family Protopteridae; genus Protopterus; species Protopterus annectens. Next base: position 107,174,961 of record NC_056727.1, on the reverse strand, counting down.
GAGTGGAATCATCAGCGTATTGCATGATTAAAGCTTGCTCAGAGGATTTATGTTGGTGACTATGAACTAAAAACACAGCAATGTCAAGGCAAGGCTCCAGACACAAAGTTCAGCCCTTTCATTCTACTTTAATCAGAATAGAACTTCAGAAAATGTAAAATGTAGATCTAAAACAAAAATGTAAAACGACTGCACATAAATCATGTGATCCATACAACCAATGAAAGAAAAAATTGATGATGCCACAAACATAAAAAATTCCCTTGAAAATTTAAAGTGATAGGACTAAAAAGCAACTGCAATTTGTTAAAAACATATATAAACAAAGTTAACTTCCAAATAATATTAAATCCTTAAAGCTTGTAAAAAGCATTTAATGTTGATTGTTTCATTAAGACCTGTGGGTCTGTTTGCCCTAAATCTAATCTGCTAATTGCTTTCCTTGCATTCTAACTGAACGTTATAATCTCCAGTAAAGCAGTCAGCATTAACTGAGTCAATTTTATTTAGTTATTGTTTATTTTATTTTATTTATTTTATATTTGTTGACTGGGATAGCCCGACTGGATACATGTCCATTTTCAGCAGAGGCCCGGGGAGAAAAGCTCCAAAGGAAGTAATACAGAGAAGGAAACTTATATAGAACACACTAAAGTTCATACATAACAGTCAAATTAACACTTATATTATAGGTTAGCTGAAATAGGATGCTTTACATCTGGACAGCTGGTTACAACACAGTAGCATTGAATTGACTATTAATTAGAAAAGCAATTGTTAATCTGATACAGGTGTACAAATGTTACCAAGTATTTAATCAGGCCTGGCACAGGGACAAAGCCAATGAGCCATGAAGTACTGCCTGAGGGTTGTCTTAAATTTAGAAAGGGTAGTGTTTGTTGTAATGTCTGGGGGTAGTGAGTTCCAAGCTTTGCCTACTGAGTTGGCAAACGTGGAGTTCCCGGCTAAGTTGTTAGCTATAGTGGTTTGCACTACAATTCTACTGGATGATCTAAGTGATCTTTGATTGGTGTGAAGATTGATGATATTTCTGAAAGCAGGGGTATTATCAGGTTGGTTAAGAACTTTGAAACCCATAATAAGTTGGTTGTACTGAATCTGTCTTGATAGCTCTAGTCAGCCTAGATTCTTTAGGTTTATACAGTGATGTGTTCTGTAGGGCAGCTCAGTGGCGAATCTAGCTATGCTGTTATAGCAGGCTGAGAGTCTATTAAGTTCCATTTTGTTTAAGTTGGTAAGTATAGGAGAGGCATAGAAGAGGGTGGAGAGGAGATGGAATTGGGCAATAGCAATCCTAGCAGTTGGGGTAAGGAATTATTTTATTCTATACAGTGAGCACAGTTTTTTATTAATGGTTTTTATCATTTTATTTACATGGGCATCAAATTTAAGATTGTTGTCAACAATTACCCCAAGTAGTTTTGTGCGGACATCTGAGGAGATGATAGTGCCATTTTTAGAGGTAATGGAGAAGGATATCACCGGGGATGTATGCGTGGGAGAAAAAAATAGCAGTTTAGTTTATTGGGGTTTAGAAGGAGACATCGGTCGGCAAGCCAGTTTTCAACCAGCTTGAAAGTTGACTGAGTACTTGCCTGTTGCTCATCCTTGGTGGTACCAGTGCAGATCAACATAGAGTCATCTGCATACTGAATGCAGTTGGCATCTGGGATGACAGTGTAGAGATCATTGATAAATATGAAGAATAGCAGTGGACCCAGGATAGACCCCCTGGGGGACACCTAGGTTGTTAGGAAGGAGGTTAGATATATTATTTTGTCATAGTACTGCTTATTGTCTACTATGTAGATCAGATTGGAACCTTTGAAGGGAGTGGTGATCTAGGGATATATTAGTCAGAGTGTGGATTAACAGCTGGTGGTTAACCATATCGAACGCTTTGGAAAGATCCAAGAATAGAGCTGAGGAGAACTTGTTGTTTCTGTTATGATAAATAGCATTAGTGAAGGAGAGGAGGGCTGTGGTAGTGCTATGATGTGGTTTAAAGCCATGCTGAGATTTAGCCAATAGATTGTTCTGGGTTAGGAAGTATAGGAGCTGTTTGTGGACGCATTTTTCCACAATTTTAGCCAGTGGTGACAAGATGGCTATGGTTGTGTAGTTTGATAGTTCGGTAGAGCAGCAACCTTTATGGAGAGGTATAACACGAGATATTTTCCATATGGAGGGGACTTTGGCTTCAGCTATTGACCGATTGATTAGAATGCTGATGGGGAATGCTATACTATCTGCGGCTTTTTGTAAATATTCAGCAGGTAGAAGGTCAGCAGCTAGGGTGGTAGGTTTTAGTTTTTTGATTAGATTGCAAATGAAAGCGGTAGAGATAGGTTGGAAGCTAAAGGAGGGCTGGGAATTGGGTTGTTGTCCTAAGTGCTAGTAGGGTTCAAAGGTAATTGGCTGGCTAGGGTTTGGATGGTTTTCATAAAGAAACTATTAAAGGTGTTAGCAACATTTTGTGGCAAACTATCGGTTGACGCTGATGGAGGTGGAGTGGTGGTTTGAACTGGGTGTAGTAATTTATTTATACCTGCCCAGAATCTTTGAGGATTATTTTGGTTTCTATTCTGGAGATTTATATAATAGTTTCTTTTATCCAGTAAGATGGATTTATTCCTGATTGTGATTTTTTACAGAATTACAGAAAAAAAACTTTTCAAAATCTGTACAAAAAGCACCATGTTTGGCTAGTGCATTTTTATGGTCATATTTTCTAATAGCCAAAACATTCTCATAAATCTGTCTGTTCAAACATCTGACAGCCTGACAGTCTTGTCAATGTAAAATGCATTACAGAACTACAAACCACTGCAAAAACAGCATTTTATGAAATGTAGCTGAACTTTCCCTTTGCCAAACCACTATGCCACAGTGTTGAAAAAATGCTGAGGATAAATTGTTAAGGAACCTGCATCGTTTACAAAAAACACAACTGTATGTTCTAAAGGTGACCTTTCTTGCAGGTACAACATCAGGACAAAAATTATTATGTTCAAACATAGATTTAAAATTAGCAGATTTCTTAAACTAGGCTTGTCACCCAAGACTTTATACAAGTCTATGTTTCCCAAAATGTTATTGTATTATATTTTTGATCAACCATATCTCATTGCAAATTGTAACAGGTAAAGCAAAACAAAAATTTTCTTTAGAGATGTCAAAAATATCAGGGCCTGACTAGCAGAAATGTTTCTTGTCCAAAATAGGACGGGATTTGGATGTCCATAGCGCCAAAACCTCACATTCAATGATACCTAACCAGTCGGAATTATATCCCCTGTCAATAGAGAAAGCCTTTAGCTTAGTCAACGCTTGCAGAAATGTAAACTCATCCATAATGAGTCTACTGAGTCTAATCATCTGTCCTTTAATCACCCCTCTTTTCATATGAGAGGGGTGTAAACTGTCCTTGTGAAGGTACTGGTTAACAAAGGTCTCTTTGCTAAGGACCTTACTCACAGAAGAACGAGATGTGGTGTCATATGAAATGCTTAGGTCAAGGAAGTCCAAGATATCACCAAAACCACTGATTGTGAACGGCAAAAAATCGGGTTTATATTATATTTTCGAAAGTTTCAAACATCGAACACCATATGGTCAACACCATATGAGCGATGTTTGAAATTTAGAAAATATAATAAAAAAATAAAAAATAAAAAACTATACTTACCTAAATGCTGTAGGCAGGGGGCAAGCCCCCTGCACCCCCCATGTGGGGGGCTATGCACCCCACCCCCCACTATTTAAATATTCCTACTCCGAGATCGCACTGCATTGAAGTAGATAAAGGGAAAATATTCCTTACAGTGATTTCCATGTTACACGTGTGACATTTTGACATTTTGACCAATCAGGTTTGCTCAATACGTGTTCGCTGTTTACAATTTTCGATCACGCAATAGGAACCCAAAAAACAGTGCTTTTGTTGATGCATTCTACAAAGCAATTAAATTCATTCAAAGTCCCACTCCATAGAAAAAAAGAGATCATCTATGTACTTCTGTGGAACAAGATTTTCATTGCTAAAGGATGCTTCATCAGAAATTTCTCTCCCCACATAGACATGACTAAGTTCACAAAAACAGGGGTGATCCTTGCTCCCGTGGCTACTCCCAAGGTCTGTTTGTAAAGTTTATCAAGAAAACTAAAGTAGTTATTGTCAAGAACCAAGTCCATAAGTAAACAAATCATATTAGTCTTGTCCACTTCAAAAGTGGTCTGAGCAGTCAAGTATTCCCTTAAAAAACTGTACTCCAGCCTCCTGTGGAATATACACATCAAGCAAAGTATGTTGTTGACCCTCTTCAAGTGCAACCTTGATGAGTGGATGTGCAACCACAAATTTGTCCCAGGGCTTCCACCTGTGTCCCTTACTGACAGGGGTGACAGGTGCTGATTGTGGTTTCTTTTTTGGGGATAAACTCTTGGCTGGGCTTGTAAGGGTCCCAGAGTCATTAGCCTAGTAATCTTCTATGATCCTATGAATACTAGTGTACAGGGAGATCACATCTAGTGAGGCAAAATGAAAGTTAAAGACACTAATTAAACAAATCATTCAGGAGCTCCAGAAGGTGCAAGGAATCCCATAAATAATATTGTGAACTCTGTACTATTGGGTTTAGGATGTGATCCAAGAAAGTAGAAATTGGCTCAGTCTTTAAATGTGCCACTGATACAATCACCCTGAAAGGAGGTCTGTTGCTATCCTTATGGACCTTGGGTATCCCAAACAAAAGTGCCATTTTGGGAAAATCCACTTGAAGATAGATATAATAGGTGTCCATGTCCAGGTGAACCACGATTGTATAAGTCAAACAATGTATGATCATAAGTAGAAAAACTCCTCTTAATGGTATCCCTGGAAACTCCTCTGTAACTTGATTCATCAATAAGCATATTCTGTATATCACAGTTGTAATCATTATTATTCATAAGAACCAACATTCCACGCTTGTCCACCTTCATAATCCTTAAATTTCTATTACCGGAAATATCTTTCAAGGCAGTCCTTTCAGTGGCACTCAGATTGTAGTATCTGGATCTTACAACTAAACTGGCCCTCAGCTCATCCTCACATATCTTGCTGAATGCTTAAAGAGTGCCATTAAGTGTAGGATTAAATTAGCCTTTTTTTCTTTAAATGATCAGGCGGTAGATCTGGCAGTGAAACATCATCCATAATATATTGCAAATTTAGCTTCCTTATATATATCTTGAAATCAATATGCAACCTAGTGATGTTAACTGAGTTGCTTTGAATGAATGTTAGCCCTTTTTGTAGAGCAAAACGTGCACTTGGTCCAAAGGAAGTTTGGTGATACCTTGGACTTCCTTGACCTAGGTATTTTGTATGACATCACATCCTTTTCTTTTGTAAGGTCTTTCGCAAAGAGACCTTTCTTAACCAGTACCTTCACAAGGACAGTTTACACCCCTCTCATATGAAAAGAGGGGTGATTAAAGGACAGATGATTAGATTCAGTGGACTCACTATGGATGAGTTTACATTTCTGTAAGAGTTGACTAAGCTAAAAGATTTTTTTATTGACAGGGGATATAATTCAGACTGGTTAGGTACCATCGAACGTAAGGTTTTGGCACTACAGATGTCCAAAGCCTGTCTTATTTTGAACAAGAAAAAATTAAAGATTTCCTGCTAGTCAGGCTCCTGATGTTTCTGGTATCTCTAAAGAAAATTTTTGTTTTGCTTTTCCTGTTCCAATTTGTAATGAGATGTGGCTGATCAAGAATATAATGCAGGAAAACTGGAAGGTCATTTTGGGAAACATAGACTTGTATAAAGTCTTGGGTGATGAGCCTAGGTTCACTTTTAAGAAATCTGTTAATTTTAAATCTATGTTTGAACATAATAAATTTTGTCCTGATGTTGCACCTACAAAAAAGGTCACCTTTGGAATTTAGAGTTGTGTTTTTTGTAAGCAATGCAGGTTCGTTAACAATTCATCCTCAGTATTTTTTCAACAGTGTAACATAGTGGTTTGGGCGAAGGGATGGTTCAGCTGCAATTCAAAAAAAGTAGTTTATGCAGCAGTCTGTGGTTCTTGTAATGCATTTTACATTGGCAAGACTGTCAAATGTTTGAACAGACAGATTTATGAGCGTGTTTTGGCAATTTTGAAAAATGACCATAAAAATACACTAACCAAACATACTACTTTTTGTACGCATTTCATAAAGTTTTTCTTTTGTATAATTGACTCAGTTATTGCTGATTGCTTTACTTGATATTATAATGTTTAGTTAGAATGTAAGGAAAGCAGTTGACAGATTAGAATGAGGGCAGAGAGAGCCCCAGGTCTTAATGGAACAATCAGTATTAAATGCTTTTTACAAGCTTTAAGGATTTGATGCTATTTGGAAGTTAACTTTGTTTATATATGCTTTTAACAAATTGCAGTTGCTTTTTAGTCCTATGACTTTAAATTTTCAAGGGAATTTTTTGTGTTTGTAACATCATCCATTTTTTTCCATTGGCTGTATGGATCACATGATTTATATGCAGTCTTTTAAATTCTTGTGGTGGGTCTACATTTTACATTTTCAGAAGAAGGTGTGTTTTGATTAAAACAGAACGAATGCACTAAACTTTGTGTCCAGAGATTTGTCTTGACATTGCTGTGTTTTTAGTTTATAGTTGTTTAGCTTGGTTTGGTTTTGGAACACTGCTACAGTCTATTTGTTGGTGACTATATTAAACATTAGAGGGCCAGGAATGGAGCCCTGAGGCACACCAGTATTGACAGGAAGGAAGAAAATGTCGAGGGTCATTTAACACACAGTATCTGTCGGTTAAGTAATTGTCAAACCATAGCAGTTTGGGTTGTGATAGCCCAAGGGAAGACAATTGGTAGAGGAATTTTTGGTGAGAGACTAGATCAAAAGCTTTAGAGAGATCAAAGAATACAGAGGAAATGAGTTTGCCTTCATCTCTGGTTTTGGTAATAGAATCTGTGAAAATTAGTAAGGCAGTGGTAGTGCTATGGGCAGGTCTAAAACCATGTTTTGTGTGGGCCAGCAGCTCTTCCTAAGATTATGTTTAAGAAGTTGCTTGTGAATGCACTTCTCCAGAATTTTTGACAGCGAGGATAATTTGGCGAGAGGTCTGAAACTAGTTATATCAGATGGGGGTTCCTCCTTTATGAGGGGGGATGATGAAGAATTTTTTCCATAGAGAAGTAATGTATGATTCCTTGATAGATCTGTTAATTTAAAGAAACACAGGATAGGCTATGGAACTAGCAGTCAGCTTGAGGTAGTCTGCTGGGAGATTATCTACTGAAGGAGAACAGGGTTTCAGGTTAAGAGGTAGGAATTTGATGTAGGAGGGTGGGATGGGATTTAGGATGAAACGGGGTGTTTGCTGTTTAAGGAGAGGACTTGTCAGGATTGTTGGGAGGAAAATATTTAGTAAGGACTTTATTGCTTTTATAAAATGTGTGTTAAACTGAGCAGCTGTTTCGGGGGGGGGTGTTACTGAATTAGATTTTCTTGTCTGTAATAATCTGTCTTTTAGTGTGGTTATGTAGTTCTTTAACATGTTGTAGGTTTTGGGGAGATCTATAATTTAACCACTCTTTCCAAGCCCTGGCTATTTCATACATTAAGTGCCTGCTTTAAGTGGAGAACTAGGAAATATATTTATTCTTTATTTGTTTTATTCTAGTTGGAGACAATCTATTGAGGGTTTTCAGAAACGTGAGTTAAATTTGTATACAGCTTCATCAAATGGAATATTTTTCAGGATAGACCAGTTAAAGAAACTTAGAATTCTGTTAAATATATCAGGATTAAAAGCAGTCAGTAGTGCAATAGTGTTGCATGGTGATGAAAGTTCAGTTCTTTGCCAACATAGATTCCCAGATCCATAACTAAAGATCAATTTTCAAGGGTGTTGTGATAATTATATGGGAAGCCATGGTTACCAAAGGATATGATTATGTATTCCTTGGCATTTGGTTTTACTTCATGATTTTGGCACTGTGTATTTGAAACAGGCCCTTTTAGATGATCTTGGTGTCCTCTGGGGAATTTATGATGGCTCTGAGTTTGCAATCATCTGCAGATTTGGTCAGCCATAATTCTTTAACATTGTCTGTCCCTCCAAGAAGTACATGCCAATGAGAAGTAGCCCTACAACGCAACCCCAGGGTACACCGCTAATGGCTGGCCTATTAGAGGAGGTAGAGCCACTCACTCTTTTTTTCTGGGTTCTATCCATAAGACAGTTTGCTATCTGAGTTACATGGGGATTTACATTTAGTTTGGGAGAGCTTATCTGTGTTGCCTGAGAGTGGTATAGTGCCAAGCACCTTTGCCAAGTCAAGATATGCAGTATGTAATGATTTGCCCTCACTAATGGCTTCAGTAACTTTTTAGAAAGATTTGACCAGTGTAAGTTGGCAGAATTTCCCTTTGACAAATCTGAACTGGCTTGTCATTATTTAGTATTTATTAATTCTGTAATGATCCTTTCCATAGCCTTACAAAATAGGCTGGTCTGGCTTATGGGTTGTTAATTACTCAGGTCTTTTGAAGCCACACATTTGTACAAGGAGATGACTGATGCCATCTCCTTTCAACTGGCATGAAGCCTGTTTTGAAGCTGATATTGAATAGCACCTGTAGGTGGTGTAACAAGTCATATTTCAGGTTGACCTGTAGGCAGCTTGGTTTGTTATCTAGCCTCATAGTAGTGTTCTTAGCCTTAGACAGTGGCTTAAGGACTGGTTCTTGGGAGATGCAAAGAGATTTGCAGGTGCGAGTATGTGATCTGAGAATTTTGAAGGTGAGAGGGTGGTGATGTTGGAGCTAAACTTGTCTGCTAGCAGTTTGACTATATCCTTTAGGTATATGTGATATCATACATTATTAGCTGTGCACAGTGCTACCATCATTTCTGAGGTTTCTAACAGAGTTAAAGTAGGCTTTGTGGTTATTCTTTACTGGGGTGATGATGTTTACCTCATATCTGGCTTTCTGGGTTTGATCAGGGTGCGGAGTGTCTTGCTTAGTTTAGCAAGAGTGTTTTTGTTGTCTTTAGAGTTAAATATACTTTAGTGAACTATGAGTTTCTTCTTTTCTTAAAGAACCTGTTAATATTAAGGTTCCACCATAACGGGTTATTTTTTGAACTTGGCATTGTATTTATTTCCAACGAGGGGATAGATGCATTGATGCATTGATGCAATTATTTACATACAGATATAATTTGGTAGTAAAAGATTTGGCATAAGCACTGGGGTCATCAACATGGAAGGGTAATTTGAATTTATCCAGGTCATTACTCACTCAGGTAAAGAACAACCACAAGGCCTCCTTTAACTCTGTTAGAAACCTCAGAAACAATGGTAACACTGTGCACAGCTAATAGTAATTGATATCACTTAGACCTAAAAGATGTAGCCAAATGACTAGAAGACAAGCCTTTACATAATCCCTGAATAACAAGGCACTGGAGGGTGCTTTGGGCTTTAGCTTTATTGTGAATGTAACTGATCCATTGTCTGATTTGATCAGGAAGGAAGTTACAATTGGTGGGGAGTAAATCTGTCTCATATTGGTAAGGACCAAGTACAGAATTTTATTGCCCCTGGTTGGGGATCAGACTTACTGGCCCAGAGAGCTTGCATTGATGAAGTTAGATGATGTATAAATCTCCCAGTTTATGATGGGGTAGTTAAAGTCCCTTAGGAGAATGGTGTTTGGCTTAGTACATAGAGGTTTCATACTAGTTAGGTAGAAGGCATGGGTAGAGGGGGACATGGAAGGGGTTCTATAGTTAGTTATGGTATGACAAGGAATTCTGTTAATAGTGAGTTGGACATGGAAGAGCTTCAGGACATTGTCTTGTCTAATGAGTGTGGAAGTGATTTTTTTTTTAAGAATAGGAGACACTATCACCTGTAATGCCTTCTTCTAATGCTTTGGGCCTAAACATGTGATAGGCATTGAAACCCTGCACTGACAGAGTGCATTCACCAGTCTTGAACCAGGTCTCATTGATGAGGCAATGTTTCACAGAGCAAGGAGTGCTTTTATGCAGTACATTTTTTTTTGTTAAAACTTCTAGCATTGAACACAAATACCTTAATGCTGTCCAGATTATGTTTTGTTATGCTGAAAGTTTTAGAAATCTGACTTTGTGTAAAGAAGGCACTTATGGCAGTTGACAACGGATTAACCAATATAAGAAAATCATATTGAGGGATAAAGATGCAAGCCACCCCTCTTAAAGCTGTTAGGACTGTCCAGCATTTCCACCTAGGCTGATATATACTGTATCCCCTTTGAATGACACCCGAAACTAAGCCAGTGGTTGAAACTGGTCATCTTCTGCTCATACTGTGGCATCATTCTTGGTGATGATGGAATGCTGCCTAAAGCTAGGCTCATACCAGCCACAGACACATAATCCAAGAGCTCAATCACATCTATCTTCATATAGTCTGGGGAGGTGCATCTGAAGTAATTTACACCCACGTGCACTTGTGGTGCAAGAACCTCAGTGCATGAATGATGTGAATGTGATGAATCTTGGTGCCTAATAGGCAAACTAACCATGACCTTCCTTTTGCTGCATCTGGTGAGTGGTGCATGTGTCTCTCGCTATGGCATCACCTATGACCAGGATATTGGCTAGTGTGGAGGTTTACCTTAAGGGCTTTAGAACTGAGTCTATGCGACTCTTAGATGTTACTGTGTTTTGTGTTTATGAGTATGTTTCTAAGGGTGTTGCTGAGGGTACTTTTTTCTTAGGTTACTTTTAGGAAGCCTTTGTGGTTTAGGCAGGTTACTCATAAGAGCTTTAGCATAAATAGATCTATGTGTTTGGTCAACGCTGTATGAGCTTTGCTTAGGGTGGTGTTGCATGCTGTTGGCAATCTGCTTGTTGTATGTGGTGGCATCCTATGACAACTTTAGTTTTAATGATATTGTATAACTACACCTCTCACACACTGTGCCAGATGGTTTAGGTAGTAGGTGGCTGTCTGTAAACAATTGTTTCATTGTCTTAGGATTCCAAATTCAATCAAGCTAACTGCAAAGACAGTTGAAAAGTGCAAATCTGTGATTTTAAATGTTTAACCTGTTTGAGCTAAATGGGGAGTTGCGTAAATGAAGTTTGGCGATGGTTTACTGGAGGTGACAACCATATAAAATAACTGAATCAACGCCTACACATGAAGAGTAACACATGACTTGACACCTAGTAGATCTTCTTTGTATACTCCACACAGATGGGAGAGTGACAAGCAATGTAATATATAACTAGATAGATAATGTTAGAAGGATTTAAGAGGACTACTGGGGGTCCTATTAATTTTAGGAAGTACAACAAATTCATGTTTCCATGGGACACAATGTAATAGTGCTAATAGTGCTGTCGCTCGTTTCAGCAGGATAAAGTAGACGAACATCTGTTCAAGCAGCTGTATTATATACAAACACAAACATATATGCAAATTAGTTGTCAGATGCATAGATGTTCACACTCTGACTGTATTCACAAAATGGCACGGAAGATAGTACATGCCTGCTATTTATACTGCACGTTCTGGTCTCAGAAGTGCTTCTTAAAGGTACAACACATCTGTTATTCTACAAGTGCTAACCACTGAAAACTATCGTGAAAGTGGTGGGTAGACTATAGTACAAGAGAACACTTGATGCTTGGCTCTGTTACGCACAAGCACCAGCTGTCTAATTTAGTTTTACCAGGATGTGCATGAAGCAGTGCTCCGCATAATAAGTATCACATAAAAAGGAAGTATCTGATGGAAGAACAGCTGATCTCTTAACCAATGAGTCGATAGCAGCAGATATTCTCTGCCACTTGTAGTACTATCAGATCCAAGTAAGCCTGCCATCTTGGCCAGATACTAGCTGCAGATACTGAAATTAAGCATACAGTTCCGAGAGTGAATTTACACCCAGCAGTATGTCAATATTCTATTGATAATAATGTAGCAATGCAGCCAGACAACTGTAATTCACCAGCAGAACATTCTACAATGAACAGTGTGAGCAAAGATTAAAACATTGATGAAAATCATTTTTTGCCAGAAATTAGTAAAAAACTTTTAAGTGCAGTATTAAATGAGTGAACAATCCTATTTTTTTTTTTAATAGAAAGCCACAAAATGTTAAGGTTTTTGTTGCTGTTAAGAGTTAGTTTGACACAGGATAATTCTAAATACCAGGCAACATTGAGTATGCAACTGAATGTACAGTGCAAGTTCTAATATACTAGGGGATACAATTCAAAGCCCAAGTTGACACGACCAAGGATTGTACTCCCAAGTGTTTTAATATATGCAAAAATACATTGTGCATGAAATAGAACATCCTATTTAGTTGATGACATCATAATTTCATCTGTATGGTTATGGAAAGAGCACATGAAATGACCTCTTGGGACACTCCTTATTGATAAAGAGTTAATAACCCTCATTAGAAAACCATTTGTAAATAATATAGTTACGCCATAGTAGCCTGTCTTTAGTTACATACTTATAAAATGCTTGTATTTCCCTTTTTAGAGAGAACTGGTCTATTAGGTGCCTGCTATGCCATCTGCATGAGAATACTGCCAAATATCCGTGTGAGAACAAGGTGACTGTTTTCCTCAAGAATCCTCACACTGTACTAATTTTTTGTATAACCATGACGGGGGGACAACAAAATCCTCAAAATGAACAGAAAAGCAGTGGAAGGAGTGAAGTCAGATCTTGTGAAGTGACAGATTTTTCCAGAAGCTTCACGCATTTCTTCATGAGTGCATCTAGTGAGTATATAGACACAGCCTGGCTGTGACAGACATTTGTCTAGAGAGACAGCAGAAGCTAACATCGATATGTGCTCCAGATGGGAAACTCTAAATTAGATGCTTTTTGGGAGTCTTCTGAGAGAGACATATGTAATAATAAGCAATTATCTTTTGCTTTAAAAATCGCATGGGATATATTAAAATCAGACAGAGAAGTACAAATGAGAGTTTCAACCTCTTGATATTTATCTGCATCCACACGTAGTATGGTTGGATGTTACATTTTTAACTGTCTAAATGTGGAACAGGAAGTAAAAATCCACACTGATATCAACCATTCTGCTTTGATTTATTAGTTGTCTTATAGCAGATAAGGATTTTCTAAGTAAAAATTTGCATTGGCATATCAACTATCCTGCAATGACCCTCATAGCTGGTTAATTTATTTCTGTTTTACTGTATAATGGAATTTTTAAGTAAACTATGTAGTGGAAATGCAAGTTTTTCATGTTATCTCTTAAACTGTGTGACATAATTCTAAGGGTAGAAAAATGTAGTAATGTAATAAAGACAACTCTGGAACAGATTACAGTCTGAGTGCACAGACCACCAAACGTAAATGATAATGATCTAGAGGAATTTATACATTCCTCAAACATAAGGGAAAATAATACTAGATGATGACTTAAATTTACCAGAAACAGACTGAATACTACTGATTCTATAACAATAGTAAGGAAATTATTTGCAAAGTATGTTCAGAATCAAAAGTTGTTGCAGATTAAAACAAACATACCAAGGAATGCAACACGCTGTTTGTGTTCTTAAGAAGATGATTGTTACATCATGTCATATCAAGTTTTAATATCTTTGATATGCAGTGATCATGGGTTTATAAAAGTTAAACTACTCATTAACAATTCTGTCAAACTAAAATCTAAACTAACGCACAGAACATTAATAACAGGTTATATGGGAGTAAAATGGTCATTATGTAAAACAAATTGGAGTGATGCATTCAGTAGAAAGACTGTGAATGGAAAGTGGCAAGTAAAAAGAAGTCCAAGAAGACTTGGACAAATTCTTTAGTGGTCCAATTTCCACAGCACATCCCTCTAGAAGCAGGTAATAGCTCTGTAAGTCATTCAGTATTTACATTGGATTCTTCTGCTGTGACCCCTGCTGTAGGCCAGCATGGAGCCATCTTTTCACACGTTCACTGGGGCTTTGCAAATGTCTGCTGTGGACATTGAGGGGAAACTGTAGTTTATCTCAGAGGGTCATAGAGGGATTCCACAGGTACTGGTCAGGGAGGACGTCCCAGGTTCCCTTCTCAAATATTGCTAAGGCTTGAAAGATGTTATTGGCCATGCCTAAAATATTTGTATGTATGTATGCATGAATGTACATATGTATATAGATAAGTGAAGCAGAATCCAAGCAGATAAATCCAGCTATAAGTGCATATAAATTGTTACATCTTAAACTTAGTACGAACTGTAGTCTGACTGTATTTACTTCAGAAGATTTTGTAGCAAGAAGACTGAAGTGCAACACATCATAAATTAATTTAAACAAACAAGAGTCTACCTGTGAGGTCTGAACCATACATATGTCCAGAAATCTTTAGATTTTCACATGAAACTAGCTAATAGTATGTGAAGCAATGTGTAAAAGTACATACCTTAGTTTTTGACGAGATTTCAAATTGATTTCTTTTTTTAAACACCTTCATTGAATTATCACTTGTGACACAGGCAAATTTACATTTATACAAAAGCAATCAAACCGTATTAACAAATTAACATTAACAAACATTACACTTTACATATATTGCTATATATCATATAACCTAAGCAGCATTACATAAATTATTCAATTCCTGCCCCTTTTCTTAAAGAAGAAACATCTTTATTAAACCAAGATTTATGACATAAGCAATCATACATTTTTATAAATGAAAACAAACCACACTGACACAATCCTAGTTGTAAGCATTTTACATCACAAACCAAGTTTTCAAGTTGATTTCTTAGATTCTTACTAGGCAGTCAGTCTGCAGACAATGACATGCCTAGCTAATAACTAGATAGTTACCAAAGGTGAGAATCAAACTCTGTATCTCGAGTCTGTGAATCAAATATCTTTACCATTATGCCAACCCTCTTACTTATAGAGTAACTTCCTTGAATGAATGAGATGAGACAAATAGAGTGAAATATGTTTCATGATTCTTTAAAAGGGTATGCAAGAACTACATTCCCAAAAAACATAATAGAGTTAAAACTTTTTATAGAAAGGTCTGGCCTCCATACAAGAATTGTAACTGCCCACTGCCATTTACTAGTACCAAAAGTGAATTACAGCCTGTTGATGCATTTGTGCTGGTTCTGAAGCATGACTGAAATCTCAGCTGATTTCTCCAGTAACTACAAAGATACTTTCATTGCTTTAATGCAATCATTATCATGAAAAAAGAAATTCTAGATAACTAAGTTATACACTAAAATTAATGGGTTAAAAACAAATGTTCTCAGTCTGTGTTTACCAGAGAATGAAAAGTGATGTTAATAACCTGACTTTCAAAATGCTACTTCCAGAGAGTTGTTGAGCGTCAAATATATGCTGTTTGAAGCACCGTATCCTTGAAGCAAACTTTGTAATTTATGATCTTCAGTTTTCAGTCCACCAGAGACATGCTGTCTATTCATAGAGGTAACAGTACATATAAAACTGGCATTTTTTGGATTAGTACTTTTTTGTAAAAGACAAAATATCAGGAGGAGATGGCACTGTGACAGTTAAAAATGTCTATTTTTCACAGGCTTTCATAAGGCACATCAAAACATCTGGATAATAATTTAACACCTCATTTTATTTAGTTTTTTATTTTCAGAATAAGCAGACGTCCACTTATGGTTTCTATGCAATTGTCCAACACTTTGCCTGATAGAAGGGATAGGAACAACTTTCAAAGAACTTTAGTCTTACCATACAATTTGCATTTTCAGGGGATAAAAATATTGTGGATCATAACTGGAATATCTTCAGGGTAGATCCAGATTATACAAATAAAGTTGGACAAAATCCGGTGATTGTTTACAAGAAGGACTTGTGTTTTAAATCTATTATTGAGAGACCATTTAAGGGGCACCCAACTGGTTGTATGTGTAAATATGGCTAATGTAACCAGTGTAGGTTCATTTTAGAAATAACGGAAGTGATGATACAAAGTTGGGGTATCATAAAACTAGGGTTTAAAGCTAATTGTCAGAGCATGGAATTGGTATACCTTGCCAAATGTCAAACATGTGAGAGTTTTTATATTGGCAAGACGAGAAATAGTTTCAGGAAAAGAATTTACCAACACAAGTATGACATAGTAAAAAGTGATGAAAAAAATGCCCTAGCAAGACATATTCAGAATTATCCTACACACAGCTTTAAATATATAGCTATTGATAAGGTTGATTTGGGCCAAAGAGGGCGGCCATTAGATTTATACCTAGAATATAAAGAATTAAAATGGCAATTGAAATGTAATGCTGCCATACCCCCGGGGCTTAATGACACAATTTCCATTAGTTGTATATTAAAATTAAAAGCTGAATTAATTTTATGAAATCACAGTGTTACATCTGGATTTACATTGTTTGTGTAATATGGAAAATACAGTCAAGTGATATCCAATTAATCATAATTTAATTAATTTCTTGGTCACAAGAAAAATGTTTCATTCTATGAGAGTGGGTACAAAATGGTAATATTGGTGTGTATGTACACATGGCATGAGTGTTATTTATTTTATCTCATCCAATTTCTTTTGTTTTTTACCTGGTGTTCACTAAAAGGTTTTTAAGGGTTAATTAGGAAATAATTAATAGAATCACGTGATTTGTTTTAATGTATTTAAGGCAAGGCTTTAAGCAATGTACTTAGTCTGAAGAAGTCAGACATTTTACTGATGAAAGCACTCAACTTTTAATTCATAATAAAGTGGTTATTGGACTTGGTACTTGTTCGTTTTTTATTTTTATTTTTAAGTTTGAAGTATGCGGTTTTTGGATCTATGAAATTGTTATGAGAATGCTCACACGTGAGTAACTATATAAAGTATTTTGCAAGTGATTTGACTATTATTCAAATTGACATGTTTTTGTTAAAGGTTAATGCCCCCTGCATAAATTACAAAAAACGTTTCTTGTTGCAGAATAATACTGTGTTTTTGCAGTGAGTCTAGTACAGTCATATTTATTCAAAAGTACCAACAAAAATTTATATTTCTGTACACATGAATGTGGGGAATTTATTCTGAATTTAGGAGAAAACAACACTATAAGCATGCATTATAGTATTTGATGCTGCAGTATTGTTTTAGAGTATAACAAAGCATATGAGTTTCAAACTTGAGAACATCCCGCACAGACATGCACACAGTATGTTATAATATATTAGGGGATAACTATATAATAGCTTAAGTTTATTCAGCAATCAATTTCTGTTGCTTTTTATAATACAGATCTTCTTATAATGGAAAATATTGGAAGTTAACGTTGGGACTTAAGGTTGTAAAATGTTAACAAGTTGTTTCTTCCATTTCAGGGTCCAGAGTTTGATTCTTTCCATTTTCAGTTGCCTCCTGTGTGACTGTCAGTGTGGCATTTAACAAGATATTGCTCCAGGCTCACCACTGAGAAGGGATACTTGTATCTAGTGGGTTTATCTGGTTAACAAATGAAATTGGTACAATACGCAGCCCGCAGTACTATGATAAAGGGTTTAAGTTTACTGAGAAAATGTTTGCTGCTTTTCTGGGAAACTGTAAACTGAAAGGAAAGAATGTGTCATTGTATGTTTATCTGGGAGCCAAGATGTCTATAAAATAAACCTGACTTTTGGAGTACTTTATTGCATGACCACTGAAAACACAACTGATACCAAGGAATACAGTTACAAAATCTGAATGGTATTCATAAAGTATGTATTACTGTTACTGACTTATAAAGATATCTTGACAAGAGCCACCTGCTGTGTCATCAGTTGTAGTCATTTTGAAATAAGTGCAACAGACTTTGTTATTTCTTCTTAATAGGTATACTCTGTGTAACATAGTGATAGATAAGGTTTATAAACCAGTGGTCTTGAATGAGACAAGACAAAGTCAGCCTTGGAAAACATGGTTTTGTTTAAATAATGCGCTGAAAAAACTCAACAAAACATCAGCAAAAACAGGAATCTAAGAGGTTTCAGTTAGCAAAGGGTAATACAGAAGAAATGTGTTAAAGCAGACCTCAAGTGGATACTTGCAAAGAATGCCCTGCTCATGTTTCGAGTATAGATCAAGAAAGCAGTGTTTTGTTTTTTTTTTTTTTACCTGAGGGAAAGGTTGAATCTAATCAAAAGAAATGGAAACAGGCAAAAGTAGAACCAGGTCTTAGTCCAATATCATTTCAGTCAGAAAAGACATTTTAGCTATATCATGGGAGAGCATTTGTAAAGCACCAGATGGAGGATAGGCCATAGAAATGTATTTTAATTCAGACTGTGGCAGTGATATAAGTCACTGGATGCAGACTGCCTCCAGATAAAGCTGAGAAGGTAATTACTTTATTGGGGTTCTTTGATGAATCTTGGACCTCTGGTATACAAAAAAAAACTTTATGGTCTGGTTTTGATAGCTAAAAAAGAGACGGGGCTCAAGATGTAAATTTGGAAATCCACATCATTTTCTTACTGTCCTGAGAATGATAGTCCCAGGTAAATTGACAATAGTGGTAGATTTAATTAGTTAGAGTATGTGAGGAGACAGCTCTACTTTCGTACGCACACAGATAAGCAGTATTTCTTCTAAAACATCTTCACAAAAAAGAAAAGAGACTTGCATATCTCCAGAGTGATGTAAAAAGGTATCACTGTGGGGACCGAGCTGTGACGAGTGAGCAAAACAAAGACAGAGACTTAGTCTGAGACATGGTGCAAGTAAAAGCTAGAAAGCTGAAATTAATTTCTTGACTTGCATGACTCAGATACAGAAGAAGCAGATTTTGACTGGAGACTGATCATAAACCTCTTTACATTTCACATCTATATATGAGAAGAATTGTCTTTATCTGGATAATATGTGTGAGGCATGGAAACATATGTGCCACTTTTTCCAAGAGAAAATATTTTACTAAAATTACAGGATGCATTAAATAATTACATTTATGTAAGAAAGATTTGCATCTCAAGTATCCAAGTGCTTTATAATGATTTTCCCAAATACATTTGAGCAAGAATGTTACATAGAAAAGCTACAAGTCACTAATTAATTGGATGAGGATTAATTGGAAGAAATGGAACAGATGGAATTAGTCTGACCTCAAATAAGTAACAAGGGAATGCATATGTTACTAAGGGAATGAAAAGCATTTGAATGGTTTAGGCATAGACTACACCTAGTTACATGCAGAGTTAAATATGAGGGCGTGTTACAGAGTAACATTTCCAGTATATTTAAGAGATCCTGAGAAAAGAAGTAGTAAGACCACTTGCAAAACTGAATGTAATGTAAGAGAGATGCATGACTATCTAAGCCAAAAGTAGTAAAGTTTCTTAATGGCACCTAAGATATAACAAATCAGACTTCATTTGCTATAGCATTAATGTCTTACAAAATACAACACTGAGAGGGCATTACACATTTTGTTTGAACGGGTTATAGTGGCAGAAGATAAATGCTTGTGATTTTTACATGCCAGAGCTGTGAGTCTTAGTGCTTAGTAATTACAATATTTGAGCATGGGATTAGCTAATAAGGAAATATACACTTGACAGACAAGGGAATAGAAAGGGTTATTTGTGAAATAAGATATTCTGAAACACAGGACTGCATGGATCAGGCAATCCCAAACAAAACTAAGACTCTTTGTACCAAAGGCAAGCGTCCAGTCTGGTGGACCCCAGCCATAAACAAGCTCTACAACAAAAGGAGGAAGCTACTACAAGATAGAGCAAAATCCTTGAAAGGTAAGACACCTTTGATCATTATAAGTAAAAAACTAAGAACTCTCATAAAATCATCCAAGGCAAATTTTGAGAGAAAAATCACCAAGGACTCAAAAGACAATCATAAGGCCTTCTTTAGCTATGTTAGAAACCTAGGAGGAAACTCCCAGATATGCTCGGAATTAGTTCAAAATGATGTGAAGATTACTGAACCTACACACATTGCCAACATACTGGCTGACGGGTTCAGTGCAAACTTCTCCCCTCCCCAAAGGAGAGATATCTATACCAGAGGATTGTAGCCCCCCAAACATCTCCAACGCTCAGGTGAGAACTGCTCTCTCCAAGGCAAAAAACACAGCATCCATGGGACCGGATGGTGTCCCCGGCTGTGTGCTCCACAAACTCAATGAGGAATTAAACCCGCAGTTAGGACAGCTGTTTAATCTTAGCCTCACCTCAGGATATGTACCCAAGGAGTGATGCACGGCAACTGTGGTCCCACTTCATAAGGGCAGTGCCTCCACCGACCCTGGAAATTACCGTCCCATTAGCTTGACAAGCCTTATCTGCAAAGCCATGGAGAGGATCATAATGGATCTCATAAATAAAGACATAAGGAACTTGCAGACTTTGGATCCATCCCAGTTTGGCTTTGTCAAAGGCAGATCATGCCTCTTAAACTTGGTTGACTTTTTCGAAACAGTCACCAAGGCCATTGATGAGGGCAAGGCAGTCCATACAGCCTACCTCGACCTGGCAAAGGCCTTCGACACAATTCCCCACTCAGGTATCATCAAAAAACTCATCAGCTTAAATGTAAACCCATACATCACAAGATGGGTTGCAAACTGGCTAAGTGACAGAACCCACAGGGTCAGAGTTGCTGGCACCATGTCAGACTCAAAGCCTGTCACAAGTGGTGTCCCACAGGGCTCAGTCCTGGGACCACTCTTGTTCGGCATCTACTTTTCTGAAGTACAAGCAAACACAGGAGGGTTATGGCTGACAAAGTTTGCAGATGACTGCAAACTGGGTGCCATAGTCGAAAACACATCTGACACAGATATCCTTCAGAAGGGCCTCACAGAAGCGGATAACTGGTGCCAGAGCCATGGCCTAAAGTTAAACGCCAAGAAATGCATAGTCATACCCTTCGGGAAAAACAAGGTTACCCCTAGCTACCATATAGGTGGCAATCCACTGAGCACAGAAGAAGTCATCAGGGATCTGGGGACCCAGGTTGACAGTAACCTTTCGTTTGACACTCATGTTGCCAAAGTAGTTAGGAAAACCTTCTACATTGCCCACCTGATCATGAAGGGATTCACATCTAGATCTAGGGAGGTCATCGTCCCCCTGTACTCATCACTCATTAGACCTATGATTGAGTACAATGCCCCATTCGGAATGTATCTGACCCGACACCTGCAGCAGCTGGAAAGGCCCCAAAAGTTCCTCACCAAAAGGATAAAGGGTCTCAAAAATATGTCTTATGCTGCCAGACTGAAAGAACTCCAGCTCTATTCAGTCGCATACCGCTTGCTCAGAGGTGACCTGTGCCTGACATATAAGGCCATGTCAAACCCAGATTTGATGAATATGCTTCACCTCAAAAAACTAGATCCCTCAGAATCACAAGGCGGAGACTTAAACCTTGACATGGTTATTAATAGAATGTGCTGGAGGGACAGATTCATCACCCAGAGACTCCCTATGCTGTGGAACAAAATCCCGGTACATGTGAGGCAGAGCACCTCGCTGGCCTTGTTCAAGAGGAATCTTGACCAATGGATGGGAGATCGCAGATATACCCCAGGGATTACTTCAGTGTCACTGCTTGACAGAGGCACAGCAAAATAATAGGTATAGTTTTCTTCAAACTAAAGGGGTGGCGAAAGCCACATAACTATGGGCTAGGCTTATAAATGCCCTTGGGCAGATAGCCTAGTATGAACCTATGAACCTATGAACCTATGAACATTAAATGAATCTGTCAGAAATAAATATTTCCAATGTTTTTAGTTAGTGTAAGAATGATGATTCTAAAGTTATAGGGCTTACTTCAGGATTTAAAAGAAAACTTGCTTTTTGTTTACAAATTTTACTGTAAGCATGAATACTGATTCATCATATATAGTCAAGCATACCAAGGGAAGAACTGAATATGCATGTGATTATGATTTACAGATTACTAGCAGAAATAAATCAGATTTTCATTGGGTACCTACCCAGTCGTATTACTATACTGTTAAAGGGCTGAGTAATGAGATCTGACTTTTGACACGTGCATGTCTAAATGATACCATTTTAGTGGCAAGAATATCTAATAAGACCTTTGATATTTACCAAGTGTGCTTTGATATGTGTCAGAAACATGATTAGGTATTTGAAAGTACTTTTTGATGTTTAATATTATGTCTTTGAGAGATGGAGATTGACAGAGGTATTTAAGCTTAATGTATTTATTTAATTTTGTATTTTGCATGTACCTTATTCAGTATGGCAAAGGAAGACAAAAACTAAGACATGACTGAGCAACAATTTACAAATTCCATATGGGGGTGGGGGAAGTTGTTGAACACTAGTCGATATATTATGTGCTTCTGTTTTCACAGGACAATTCTAAATATCAGGCATCTTTGACTATGCAGCTGAATATACTTTACTATTTGTGATACATCAAAGAACATTACAAAAGGTCTGAAATGACATGGCCAAAGACAGATTTCCTAAATGTTTCATTATGTGCAAAAGTACAATATGCATGAAATGGAATGTGGTATTTAGGTGACAAATCATAATTTCATCTGCCTGATTATGGAAAAAGCACAACAAAAACTTGTGGGACATTCCTTTTGGATAAATCTGTGCATTTGCAGGAAAACAATAGTGACAGTTTTATCAGCATTGCTATGCCTATTTATCCATACTTGTGCATGGAAGCAGAAACCAAGTGGCAGGCATAAACTGATTGACTGCTGTCAGTTCTTACCCCAACCCTGCTGCCTCAGGGAATCCCCAACTCTTAACTTTAGAAAAGCCACTCCCTATAAAATCTAACTCATTACAAAATTACCTTACAGGACTCTTGTAATAAAATATTACAGTGCTTCTAGAAATATGGATCAGTGGCACCGGGAGCTGCAGTAATTGTCCATTGTTATAGCTCTGCAGTA
This sequence comes from Protopterus annectens, assembly GCF_019279795.1. NCBI lineage: Eukaryota > Metazoa > Chordata > Ceratodontiformes > Protopteridae > Protopterus > Protopterus annectens. Next base: position 107,151,969 of record NC_056727.1, on the reverse strand, counting down.
CTGTTGGTCCATTTTGTACCAATTAGATAGAAATACAAAAGGCTGGCATTGTTAAAAAGTTTACAGAGCATGCTTTGTATAAGCATGCATTTTATGAGAACTTAGAGCAATGAAACTGTTATGTCTGATTGACCAGAAAATCCAAAATTTTACAAGGAACAAGGGCAAAAATATGAAAAAAAGATCAGGGACATTTGGAAGGCATGGTTGTAGGCTGCACAAACCCAGGGACAGCAAGAGGTACAATCACAGGCTGTGCTGTTCGGTACCTTCACAGCTGACATTAGGATTTGCTTTCATAACGTTTCCCCTGTAATAATAAAAGGCGGGTAGAAAAAACAGGAAGAATTAAAAGCCTTCTTGTTGATTTTACATGGTGACAGCAATTGTATTGTTGCTTTCCTTCATCGAAAGGACTTGAAACGTAAAGTCCGTGAAGCTTTTCTGGCTTAGGCATCGTGTTTCACAGCAAGCATACTAATTCTCCTGTCTAATCAGTGTGCACATTTGGAATATCAAGGACTGCAGGCTGTATGAGTCAAACAAGAAATTTTGTATCCAAGTACATTCTCAGAAGAATCAAACACATGAAGCTCTAATGTTTGGCATTATTGGCTGACTGCAACTCTGAGTAATTTATCAGAAAAATGAAATAAATAAATAAACACATAGAATGCTAGAAAGAGTGCAAAAATATGGGACAGATTCAGCAAATGTATTTCTCAGATATCCTTCGCACCTCTGTTCACACTGCTTATCTTGACCTGGTCAAGGCTTCTGATGCCATTCCCCATTCTGGAATTCTTGGAAAATTGACCAAAACCCCTATGTTGTCATTTGGATCACAAATTGGCTATCCAGTGATCTCAGGTTATGAAAGTTGCTGGTATAATCCTTGACTGTAAAATTGTAATGAGTGGGGTGTCACAGGGACATCTGTATAGCGTTCATGTTTGCCGATGACTGCAGGATGGGTAATGCTATCCACTCATTCAGTGACACTAAACAGTTCCAGCAAGTGTTGGTATATGCATATACCCAATTTACTGAAAATGGTCAAAATCTAAAAACCAAGAAGAATAAAAGAATTACCCAATTTAAGCACAACCTAGACCAGTGGATGGGGAGTAGGAAATTTATACCGGGCCTGGCACTATGTCCCTTATGAAAAGAAGTAGCTTATAAATGCCTGGCCCTCAGTGTTCTATTTGGATACAGGACCCCATTATTCTTTCAAGAAAATTTGACTAGGCTTAGAAAGGCTCCCCAGGTTATTAGCCTAGTAACAGTCTATGAATCTATAAATCTATAAAAATGCGCCTTGCTTCAAATGAGCTAAATCATAAATCTGCATATTTTCCTAGCAATTTCCCCCTATCTGTGACCCAGCCATGATCCATCTTCCTTACTCACATTTAAATACTACTATAACATGTATCATACTAAGCTACCTCTCTTCCCCCTTTGCCATTATCCATCTGTACTACATATCACCTTCACAAAGGAAAAACAGAGCTATGCCCAACCTGCTCCTCCTTTCCTCTGTCCCCCTAACAGTCCTAACAATAACGATAAGCTACCACTCTATACTAGATCACACTTACCTACTCACTATCCACAGCCATAGCCTACACCGGTGTCCATTCTGCAGCATCGTTTGTTAGTCATTACCATATATTGGACAATACACCATCCACATTTATCACCTAAAACATCCACTGTACAACAGAACACATCATGTAAAAATGATTTGATCTATCCACAAACCTACTAATCACCCAATAAATAAATACATCTTTAACTCTTATTTTATCTTGTGTCGGCCTGGCCTCATCAGATCCAGCAGCTGCCCTCTAACACTTATTGACATTGTTAAGATCTGACACCTTAATGCTAGAAGGCTCTGTAATATAGTTAAGCAACTACACTCATGGGTTGAGTCTATAACCTAGATGTCCTAACTATTACTGAATCCTGGCTAATACCATCAGCACTAGACCCCTAAATCTTCCCTTCAGGGTACAGCTTGATTAGACTTGACTAATTATCCAAAATAACTGGAGGCATTTGCCTATTCAGTGATATTGAAGATAGTTAAGCCACCAGATGCGCAGTAGCAAGCCCCGCCCAAACCTCGCCTGACGCATTGCAATGTAATTAATATTCAGCATATGTGCCAAAAGCAACCCAATGTTTTATTGTAGACATTGTAGACATTCACTGCCAAAAAAGAAATGTTTTACTAGGGACATAAAACTAAAATGCCTGTTGTACATCACATTTCAGTCAGTCAGTTGGGCAGAGTTCAAATCACAAAACTGTTTCTCTAAATGATACTGTTATTAATGGCTGAAATTGTTTGCAATACCAGCATTGTTGCACAGCACTTGCTCAGCGGGGGTGGGTGGGGGGTGCAAAGCCCCCACAAGGGGGTGCAGGGGCCCCCCCCCCAAAAAAAAGGAGAAAAAGTAATAATTTTGACGAGGATGGAGTTTGTTGTGTGCATGAATATTTTGTAAGGGGCTGTGTCTGGCAAAGGAACCTGCCAAAACATTACAGAATAATTTCAAACCCACTGCTTCTTTTACAGTAAAAGGCATTGCTGATGTCTTGCTCTTTAAAGAACTGTTTTTTGAAGCCCTGAATACTACATTACAATGCAAGCTGCTATGGAATGCACTTTAAAGAACTGTTTTTTGAAGGCCTGAATACATTACAATGCATTCCATGTCAATCATGGTGCATTTACATATTGAAACTCTGCCCACCGCCATGTCAATCAAGCAGGCCACGCCCATTCATGCACGAACCGAAGAGTGGGTTAACCATCTTCAATATCGCCGCCTATTCTATAAAAATAATCTAACCGTTACTGCCTTCTAATACCCCTAGTCTTCAGGATCTCAGATCTCATTCTTGCTACCATCAGAATCAGCCCCCAGGGGGACGTGGCCAAGGATGAACACAGGATAGCAGCAGATTTCTTCAGCTCCACCAAATTCATTACATTGACAGGAATTAATTACTTAAAAAATTAATTTTTGAAGTAATTTTCTTTCTAAATATGTTTGTTTTATATAGTTCTTGAACTATATCTAAAAAAGAAAGGAAATCTTAATAATATTCCTGTCAGAAATTACTTTGGAAATTTTCCTGTCAGTTTATCAGTCTGAAATGAGTTCCAGTAAGACAAATTCTCAAGACTCCAGCATCAAGAAAGAACTTCAGTCTCTGATAATTATAGTCCAGCAACTTACTGCTAAGATGGATAAAATGGATACTAAAATAGACACTTTCATAGAAAAACTACAAAACAAATAGACTTGTTACATATGGACCTGCAACAACAGAAGATCCAGATGACAGGCATAGAAG